>NC_082644.1:31684614-31885324 GCF_028023285.1 Balaenoptera ricei
GGGTCTGAGTGTGGCCCAGCAAGCCCAGGGGAGTCCTGGGGTACTCAGAGTTCTTGTACGCAAATGGGTACTGACACGAGTGGGCCTGGAGTCCTGAGAAGAGTAGTACCTTTAAACTAATGCAGGACTGCGACTAAGGCCTCAAGGAAAATGCTGCACAACTACCCTTCTGGAGGGCAAATCAGAGCCTTAGGTCGAGGGTAGGGCGCACGTTGAGATTCCCCTTAGCTCTAGTGCAGGGCAGGATATGCTCCCCACCAGGGCCTGGAAGCACCCTCTTTCTTTGGAGAAAACTCATTTTCTTCCAGAGCCATGCCTGGAGTGAGGACAAGTCCGACAACCACAGTGTTTTTCAGGTAGCTTCAAGGCCGCATGAATGGAGCTTTCAAGACGGGAAAACAAGGCTTGTCTCCTAAGGCCGCCATTTCCAGGCTGACACGCAGAAGAAGCATCTGTGGTTTCTAGCAGGTCAAAAGAGACCTAGCTCCTCACTGGGTCCTTGGAGAATCAACTTTTCTCTGCAGGGTGTTCTGCGTGTAGCGAACTGCCTAAATGAAAGAATTCCCTAGGTGTCCTGGGCTCCTGGGCATCTTCCAAAAGCCTGCGGCGTTACACCAGAAAGTGTGCTCTAGTTGCACTTGGACCACAAGCCGACTCTCTCCTAGAGGTTGGTTGACTTCAGCTAGGAGCTGGTAGAAGGAACTGTAAGCAAAGAGTTTTCCTCAGTACAGCTCGGACTACTGTAAGCAGGCAGACTGGCATGGCATGCTGCACCTACTACAACCGTGTTCCTGAGGCTGTTGGTGAGCTGAGGAAATCGAGCTCCCCCGAGGGAGCGTGCATCATGCTGCCCTTCACTCGGCACAGACACGGGCACTCCGAAGGGCCTACGTGTCTGAATGTTGATCTTCAACTCAGGGGAGCCTGGGGGTTACTCAGTGTCTTTGTACGGAAACGGGTGCAGACGCAAGGGAGCAGGAGTCCTGAGAAGATTAGTACCGTGAAACTAATGCAGAAGTGCGACTAAGGCCTCATGGAAGCTGCGCACTCCTACCCTGCTGCATGGCATATCAGGGCCCTCCTTCGAAGTTGGGCCTCACGTTGAGATTCCCTTTAGCTATAGAACAGGACAGGATGAGCTCTGACCGAGAAACTGGGATACCCTGTTTCTTCGTGAAACCTTTTTTTCCCTCTCACAGCCATGCCTGCCGTGAGTATAAGGCTGACAACCACAGTGTTTTTAAGGGATCTTCAAGGCGCATAAGAGGAGCTTTCAAGGTGGGAAAACAAGGCCAGTCCCATCAGGCACCATCTCCAGGATGACACTCAGAGTAAGTGTCTCAGGGTACTGGCAGGTCAAAAGAGACCTAGCTAGCTCCCTGGCTCTTCCCTGATTCAACTTTTCTACACAGGGTGTTCTGCGTGTAGTGAACTGCCTAGACGAAAGAGGGCCCTAGGTCTCTGAGGGTCCGGTGCCTCTCCCAAAAGCCTGAAGTGTTCCACAGAAAACTGTGCTGTAGTGGAAGTTGCAATGCAAGCTGCCTTTCTCCTTGAGATACGGTGACTTAAGCTATGAGGTCCTAGAAGGACTTGTAAGCAGAGAGTTTTTCTCAGTACAGCTCAGACTAGGGCAACGAGGACGACTTCCACGGCATGCCTGACTTTCTAGAACCGTGTTCATGAAACCTTTCGGTAGTTGGGGATATCTAGCTCCCCGAGTAAAGCGTGCAGCGTGTTACCCTTCACTCGGCCTACCCAGGGGCATCCTGACGGGCCTACGGGTCTGACTGTGGCCCAGCAAGCCCAGGGAAGCCTTGGAGTACTCAGTGTCTTTGTATGGAAACGAGTGCTGCCGCGAGGCATTTAGGAGTCCTGAAAACCTTACTAGCGTTCATCTAACGCAGGAGAACTTCTAAGGCCTCATGGAAACTGTTGCACGCCTACCCCGCTACTTGGCATATCAGGGCCCACCTTGGAAGTGAGAGCTCCCTTTGAGTTTCCCTTTAGCTATAAAACAGGACAGGATGCGCTCTGACTCGGAAACTAAAATACCCTGTCTCTTCGTGTAACCTCTTTTTCCTCTAACAGTCATGCCTGCAATGAGTATAAGCCTGACAACAACAGGGTTTTTAAGGGAGCTTCAAGGCGCAGAAGAGGAGCTTTCAAGGTGGGAAAACAAGGCCAGTCCCATCAGGCACCATCTCCAGGTTGACACGCAGCGTAAGTGTCTCTGGCTTCTGGCAGGTCCAAAGAGACCTAGCTACCTCCCTGGCTCTTCCCTCATTCAACTTTTCTACACAGGGTGCTCTGCGTGTAGTGAAATGCCTAGACGAAAGAGTGCCCTAGGTCTCCTAGGGTCCTGTGCCTCTCCCAAAAGCCTGAAGTGTTCCACAGAAAACAGTGTTGTAGTGGAAGTTGCAATGCAATCTGCCTTTAATCTTGAGATACGGTGACTTGTTATGAGGTCCTAGAAGGACTTGTAAGCAGAGAGTTTTTCTCAGTACAGCTGAGACTAGGGTCACGAGGACGATTTCCATGGTATGCTGGATTTTCTAGAACTGTGTTCATGAAACCTTTCTGTAGCTGGGGATACCTAGCTCCCCGAATGAAGCGTGCAGTGTGTTACCCTTTACTCCGCCTACCCATGGGCACCCTGACAGGCCTACGGGTCTGACTGTGGCCCAGCAAGCCCAGGGAAGCCTTGGAGTACTCAGTGTCCTTGTACGGAAACGAGTGCTGCCGCGAGGGCTCTACGAGTCCTGAAAAGCTTACTAGCGTTCAACTAAAGCAGAAGAGCGACTAAGGCCTCATGGAAGCTGCTGCACGCCTACTCCACTGCATGGCGTATCAGGGCCCTCCTTCGAAGCTAGGCCTCACTTTGAGTTTCCCTTTAGCTAGAGAACAGGACAGGATGAGCTCTGAATCAGAAACTGGAATACGTGTTTCTTCGTGAAACCTCTTTTTCCCTCTCACAGCCATGCCTGTCGTGAGTATAAGCCCGACACCAACAGTGTTTTTCAGTTAGCTTCTAGGCGCATAAAAGGAGCTTTCATGATGGGACAGCAAGGCTAGCCCCATCAGGTCCTGTTTCCAGATTGACACACAGCATAAGTAGCTGTGGTTTCTAAGAGGTCAAAAGAGACCTGGCTACCTACTTGGCTCTGCCCAGAATCAATATTTCTGCACAGGGTGTTGTACGTGTAGTGAAGTGCCTAGACAATAGACTGCCCTAGGTCTCTAAGAGCCCTGTGCATGTCCCAAAGCCTGAAGTGTTACACAGAACACTGTGCCGTAGTGGAAGTTGGAATGCAAGCCGTCTTTCTCCTTGAGATACGGTGACTTCAGGTACGAGGTCCTCGAAGGACTTCAAAGCAGAGAGTTTTACTCAGTACAGCTCAGAATCGGCCGATGAGGCAGACTTCCATGGTTTGCTGGCCTTGCTAGAACCGTGTTCCTGAGGCTGATGGTGAGCTGAGGAAATCTAGCTTTCCCAAGAAAGAGTGCAGTTTGTTATCTTTCACTCGGCCTAAAAAGGGGCACACTGAAGGGCCTACGGGTCTGAGTGTGGCCCAGCAAGCCCAGGGGAGTCCTGGGGTACTCAGAGTTCTTGTACGCAAATGGGTACTGACACGAGTGGGCCTGGAGTCCTGAGAAGAGTAGTACCTTTAAACTAATGCAGGACTGCGACTAAGGCCTCAAGGAAAATGCTGCACAACTACCCTTCTGGAGGGCAAATCAGAGCCTTAGGTCGAGGGTAGGGCGCACGTTGAGATTCCCCTTAGCTCTAGTGCAGGGCAGGATATGCTCCCCACCAGGGCCTGGAAGCACCCTCTTTCTTTGGAGAAAACTCATTTTCTTCCAGAGCCATGCCTGGAGTGAGGACAAGTCCGACAACCACAGTGTTTTTCAGGTAGCTTCAAGGCCGCATGAATGGAGCTTTCAAGACGGGAAAACAAGGCTTGTCTCCTAAGGCCGCCATTTCCAGGCTGACACGCAGAAGAAGCATCTGTGGTTTCTAGCAGGTCAAAAGAGACCTAGCTCCTCACTGGGTCCTTGGAGAATCAACTTTTCTCTGCAGGGTGTTCTGCGTGTAGCGAACTGCCTAAATGAAAGAATTCCCTAGGTGTCCTGGGCTCCTGGGCATCTTCCAAAAGCCTGCGGCGTTACACCAGAAAGTGTGCTCTAGTTGCACTTGGACCACAAGCCGACTCTCTCCTAGAGGTTGGTTGACTTCAGCTAGGAGCTGGTAGAAGGAACTGTAAGCAAAGAGTTTTCCTCAGTACAGCTCGGACTACTGTAAGCAGGCAGACTGGCATGGCATGCTGCACCTACTACAACCGTGTTCCTGAGGCTGTTGGTGAGCTGAGGAAATCGAGCTCCCCCGAGGGAGCGTGCATCATGCTGCCCTTCACTCGGCACAGACACGGGCACTCCGAAGGGCCTACGTGTCTGAATGTTGATCTTCAACTCAGGGGAGCCTGGGGGTTACTCAGTGTCTTTGTACGGAAACGGGTGCAGACGCAAGGGAGCAGGAGTCCTGAGAAGATTAGTACCGTGAAACTAATGCAGAAGTGCGACTAAGGCCTCATGGAAGCTGCGCACTCCTACCCTGCTGCATGGCATATCAGGGCCCTCCTTCGAAGTTGGGCCTCACGTTGAGATTCCCTTTAGCTATAGAACAGGACAGGATGAGCTCTGACCGAGAAACTGGGATACCCTGTTTCTTCGTGAAACCTTTTTTTCCCTCTCACAGCCATGCCTGCCGTGAGTATAAGGCTGACAACCACAGTGTTTTTAAGGGATCTTCAAGGCGCATAAGAGGAGCTTTCAAGGTGGGAAAACAAGGCCAGTCCCATCAGGCACCATCTCCAGGATGACACTCAGAGTAAGTGTCTCAGGGTACTGGCAGGTCAAAAGAGACCTAGCTAGCTCCCTGGCTCTTCCCTGATTCAACTTTTCTACACAGGGTGTTCTGCGTGTAGTGAACTGCCTAGACGAAAGAGGGCCCTAGGTCTCTGAGGGTCCGGTGCCTCTCCCAAAAGCCTGAAGTGTTCCACAGAAAACTGTGCTGTAGTGGAAGTTGCAATGCAAGCTGCCTTTCTCCTTGAGATACGGTGACTTAAGCTATGAGGTCCTAGAAGGACTTGTAAGCAGAGAGTTTTTCTCAGTACAGCTCAGACTAGGGCAACTTGGACGACTTCCACGGCATGCCTGACTTTCTAGAACCGTGTTCATGAAACCTTTCGGTAGTTGGGGATATCTAGCTCCCCGAGTAAAGCGTGCAGCGTGTTACCCTTCACTCGGCCTACCCAGGGGCATCCTGACGGGCCTACGGGTCTGACTGTGGCCCAGCAAGCCCAGGGAAGCCTTGGAGTACTCAGTGTCTTTGTATGGAAACGAGTGCTGCCGCGAGGCATTTAGGAGTCCTGAAAACCTTACTAGCGTTCATCTAACGCAGGAGAACTTCTAAGGCCTCATGGAAACTGTTGCACGCCTACCCCGCTACTTGGCATATCAGGGCCCACCTTGGAAGTGAGAGCTCCCTTTGAGTTTCCCTTTAGCTATAAAACAGGACAGGATGCGCTCTGACTCGGAAACTAAAATACCCTGTCTCTTCGTGTAACCTCTTTTTCCTCTAACAGTCATGCCTGCAATGAGTATAAGCCTGACAACAACAGGGTTTTTAAGGGAGCTTCAAGGCGCAGAAGAGGAGCTTTCAAGGTGGGAAAACAAGGCCAGTCCCATCAGGCACCATCTCCAGGTTGACACGCAGCGTAAGTGTCTCTGGCTTCTGGCAGGTCCAAAGAGACCTAGCTACCTCCCTGGCTCTTCCCTCATTCAACTTTTCTACACAGGGTGCTCTGCGTGTAGTGAAATGCCTAGACGAAAGAGTGCCCTAGGTCTCCTAGGGTCCTGTGCCTCTCCCAAAAGCCTGAAGTGTTCCACAGAAAACAGTGTTGTAGTGGAAGTTGCAATGCAATCTGCCTTTAATCTTGAGATACGGTGACTTGTTATGAGGTCCTAGAAGGACTTGTAAGCAGAGAGTTTTTCTCAGTACAGCTGAGACTAGGGTCACGAGGACGATTTCCATGGTATGCTGGATTTTCTAGAACTGTGTTCATGAAACCTTTCTGTAGCTGGGGATACCTAGCTCCCCGAATGAAGCGTGCAGTGTGTTACCCTTTACTCCGCCTACCCATGGGCACCCTGACAGGCCTACGGGTCTGACTGTGGCCCAGCAAGCCCAGGGAAGCCTTGGAGTACTCAGTGTCCTTGTACGGAAACGAGTGCTGCCGCGAGGGCTCTACGAGTCCTGAAAAGCTTACTAGCGTTCAACTAAAGCAGAAGAGCGACTAAGGCCTCATGGAAGCTGCTGCACGCCTACTCCACTGCATGGCGTATCAGGGCCCTCCTTCGAAGCTAGGCCTCACTTTGAGTTTCCCTTTAGCTAGAGAACAGGACAGGATGAGCTCTGAATCAGAAACTGGAATACGTGTTTCTTCGTGAAACCTCTTTTTCCCTCTCACAGCCATGCCTGTCGTGAGTATAAGCCCGACACCAACAGTGTTTTTCAGTTAGCTTCTAGGCGCATAAAAGGAGCTTTCATGATGGGACAGCAAGGCTAGCCCCATCAGGTCCTGTTTCCAGATTGACACACAGCATAAGTAGCTGTGGTTTCTAAGAGGTCAAAAGAGACCTGGCTACCTACTTGGCTCTGCCCAGAATCAATATTTCTGCACAGGGTGTTGTACGTGTAGTGAAGTGCCTAGACAATAGACTGCCCTAGGTCTCTAAGAGCCCTGTGCATGTCCCAAAGCCTGAAGTGTTACACAGAACACTGTGCCGTAGTGGAAGTTGGAATGCAAGCCGTCTTTCTCCTTGAGATACGGTGACTTCAGGTACGAGGTCCTCGAAGGACTTCAAAGCAGAGAGTTTTACTCAGTACAGCTCAGAATCGGCCGATGAGGCAGACTTCCATGGTTTGCTGGCCTTGCTAGAACCGTGTTCCTGAGGCTGATGGTGAGCTGAGGAAATCTAGCTTTCCCAAGAAAGAGTGCAGTTTGTTATCTTTCACTCGGCCTAAAAAGGGGCACACTGAAGGGCCTACGGGTCTGAGTGTGGCCCAGCAAGCCCAGGGGAGTCCTGGGGTACTCAGAGTTCTTGTACGCAAATGGGTACTGACACGAGTGGGCCTGGAGTCCTGAGAAGAGTAGTACCTTTAAACTAATGCAGGACTGCGACTAAGGCCTCAAGGAAAATGCTGCACAACTACCCTTCTGGAGGGCAAATCAGAGCCTTAGGTCGAGGGTAGGGCGCACGTTGAGATTCCCCTTAGCTCTAGTGCAGGGCAGGATATGCTCCCCACCAGGGCCTGGAAGCACCCTCTTTCTTTGGAGAAAACTCATTTTCTTCCAGAGCCATGCCTGGAGTGAGGACAAGTCCGACAACCACAGTGTTTTTCAGGTAGCTTCAAGGCCGCATGAATGGAGCTTTCAAGACGGGAAAACAAGGCTTGTCTCCTAAGGCCGCCATTTCCAGGCTGACACGCAGAAGAAGCATCTGTGGTTTCTAGCAGGTCAAAAGAGACCTAGCTCCTCACTGGGTCCTTGGAGAATCAACTTTTCTCTGCAGGGTGTTCTGCGTGTAGCGAACTGCCTAAATGAAAGAATTCCCTAGGTGTCCTGGGCTCCTGGGCATCTTCCAAAAGCCTGCGGCGTTACACCAGAAAGTGTGCTCTAGTTGCACTTGGACCACAAGCCGACTCTCTCCTAGAGGTTGGTTGACTTCAGCTAGGAGCTGGTAGAAGGAACTGTAAGCAAAGAGTTTTCCTCAGTACAGCTCGGACTACTGTAAGCAGGCAGACTGGCATGGCATGCTGCACCTACTACAACCGTGTTCCTGAGGCTGTTGGTGAGCTGAGGAAATCGAGCTCCCCCGAGGGAGCGTGCATCATGCTGCCCTTCACTCGGCACAGACACGGGCACTCCGAAGGGCCTACGTGTCTGAATGTTGATCTTCAACTCAGGGGAGCCTGGGGGTTACTCAGTGTCTTTGTACGGAAACGGGTGCAGACGCAAGGGAGCAGGAGTCCTGAGAAGATTAGTACCGTGAAACTAATGCAGAAGTGCGACTAAGGCCTCATGGAAGCTGCGCACTCCTACCCTGCTGCATGGCATATCAGGGCCCTCCTTCGAAGTTGGGCCTCACGTTGAGATTCCCTTTAGCTATAGAACAGGACAGGATGAGCTCTGACCGAGAAACTGGGATACCCTGTTTCTTCGTGAAACCTTTTTTTCCCTCTCACAGCCATGCCTGCCGTGAGTATAAGGCTGACAACCACAGTGTTTTTAAGGGATCTTCAAGGCGCATAAGAGGAGCTTTCAAGGTGGGAAAACAAGGCCAGTCCCATCAGGCACCATCTCCAGGATGACACTCAGAGTAAGTGTCTCAGGGTACTGGCAGGTCAAAAGAGACCTAGCTAGCTCCCTGGCTCTTCCCTGATTCAACTTTTCTACACAGGGTGTTCTGCGTGTAGTGAACTGCCTAGACGAAAGAGGGCCCTAGGTCTCTGAGGGTCCGGTGCCTCTCCCAAAAGCCTGAAGTGTTCCACAGAAAACTGTGCTGTAGTGGAAGTTGCAATGCAAGCTGCCTTTCTCCTTGAGATACGGTGACTTAAGCTATGAGGTCCTAGAAGGACTTGTAAGCAGAGAGTTTTTCTCAGTACAGCTCAGACTAGGGCAACGAGGACGACTTCCACGGCATGCCTGACTTTCTAGAACCGTGTTCATGAAACCTTTCGGTAGTTGGGGATATCTAGCTCCCCGAGTAAAGCGTGCAGCGTGTTACCCTTCACTCGGCCTACCCAGGGGCATCCTGACGGGCCTACGGGTCTGACTGTGGCCCAGCAAGCCCAGGGAAGCCTTGGAGTACTCAGTGTCTTTGTATGGAAACGAGTGCTGCCGCGAGGCATTTAGGAGTCCTGAAAACCTTACTAGCGTTCATCTAACGCAGGAGAACTTCTAAGGCCTCATGGAAACTGTTGCACGCCTACCCCGCTACTTGGCATATCAGGGCCCACCTTGGAAGTGAGAGCTCCCTTTGAGTTTCCCTTTAGCTATAAAACAGGACAGGATGCGCTCTGACTCGGAAACTAAAATACCCTGTCTCTTCGTGTAACCTCTTTTTCCTCTAACAGTCATGCCTGCAATGAGTATAAGCCTGACAACAACAGGGTTTTTAAGGGAGCTTCAAGGCGCAGAAGAGGAGCTTTCAAGGTGGGAAAACAAGGCCAGTCCCATCAGGCACCATCTCCAGGTTGACACGCAGCGTAAGTGTCTCTGGCTTCTGGCAGGTCCAAAGAGACCTAGCTACCTCCCTGGCTCTTCCCTCATTCAACTTTTCTACACAGGGTGCTCTGCGTGTAGTGAAATGCCTAGACGAAAGAGTGCCCTAGGTCTCCTAGGGTCCTGTGCCTCTCCCAAAAGCCTGAATTGTTCCACAGAAAACAGTGTTGTAGTGGAAGTTGCAATGCAATCTGCCTTTAATCTTGAGATACGGTGACTTGTTATGAGGTCCTAGAAGGACTTGTAAGCAGAGAGTTTTTCTCAGTACAGCTGAGACTAGGGTCACGAGGACGATTTCCATGGTATGCTGGATTTTCTAGAACTGTGTTCATGAAACCTTTCTGTAGCTGGGGATACCTAGCTCCCCGAATGAAGCGTGCAGTGTGTTACCCTTTACTCCGCCTACCCATGGGCACCCTGACAGGCCTACGGGTCTGACTGTGGCCCAGCAAGCCCAGGGAAGCCTTGGAGTACTCAGTGTCCTTGTACGGAAACGAGTGCTGCCGCGAGGGCTCTACGAGTCCTGAAAAGCTTACTAGCGTTCAACTAAAGCAGAAGAGCGACTAAGGCCTCATGGAAGCTGCTGCACGCCTACTCCACTGCATGGCGTATCAGGGCCCTCCTTCGAAGCTAGGCCTCACTTTGAGTTTCCCTTTAGCTAGAGAACAGGACAGGATGAGCTCTGAATCAGAAACTGGAATACGTGTTTCTTCGTGAAACCTCTTTTTCCCTCTCACAGCCATGCCTGTCGTGAGTATAAGCCCGACACCAACAGTGTTTTTCAGTTAGCTTCTAGGCGCATAAAAGGAGCTTTCATGATGGGACAGCAAGGCTAGCCCCATCAGGTCCTGTTTCCAGATTGACACACAGCATAAGTAGCTGTGGTTTCTAAGAGGTCAAAAGAGACCTGGCTACCTACTTGGCTCTGCCCAGAATCAATATTTCTGCACAGGGTGTTGTACGTGTAGTGAAGTGCCTAGACAATAGACTGCCCTAGGTCTCTAAGAGCCCTGTGCATGTCCCAAAGCCTGAAGTGTTACACAGAACACTGTGCCGTAGTGGAAGTTGGAATGCAAGCCGTCTTTCTCCTTGAGATACGGTGACTTCAGGTACGAGGTCCTCGAAGGACTTCAAAGCAGAGAGTTTTACTCAGTACAGCTCAGAATCGGCCGATGAGGCAGACTTCCATGGTTTGCTGGCCTTGCTAGAACCGTGTTCCTGAGGCTGATGGTGAGCTGAGGAAATCTAGCTTTCCCAAGAAAGAGTGCAGTTTGTTATCTTTCACTCGGCCTAAAAAGGGGCACACTGAAGGGCCTACGGGTCTGAGTGTGGCCCAGCAAGCCCAGGGGAGTCCTGGGGTACTCAGAGTTCTTGTACGCAAATGGGTACTGACACGAGTGGGCCTGGAGTCCTGAGAAGAGTAGTACCTTTAAACTAATGCAGGACTGCGACTAAGGCCTCAAGGAAAATGCTGCACAACTACCCTTCTGGAGGGCAAATCAGAGCCTTAGGTCGAGGGTAGGGCGCACGTTGAGATTCCCCTTAGCTCTAGTGCAGGGCAGGATATGCTCCCCACCAGGGCCTGGAAGCACCCTCTTTCTTTGGAGAAAACTCATTTTCTTCCAGAGCCATGCCTGGAGTGAGGACAAGTCCGACAACCACAGTGTTTTTCAGGTAGCTTCAAGGCCGCATGAATGGAGCTTTCAAGACGGGAAAACAAGGCTTGTCTCCTAAGGCCGCCATTTCCAGGCTGACACGCAGAAGAAGCATCTGTGGTTTCTAGCAGGTCAAAAGAGACCTAGCTCCTCACTGGGTCCTTGGAGAATCAACTTTTCTCTGCAGGGTGTTCTGCGTGTAGCGAACTGCCTAAATGAAAGAATTCCCTAGGTGTCCTGGGCTCCTGGGCATCTTCCAAAAGCCTGCGGCGTTACACCAGAAAGTGTGCTCTAGTTGCACTTGGA
This sequence comes from Balaenoptera ricei, assembly GCF_028023285.1. NCBI lineage: Eukaryota > Metazoa > Chordata > Mammalia > Artiodactyla > Balaenopteridae > Balaenoptera > Balaenoptera ricei. The sequence goes on from NC_082644.1 coordinate 31,695,920, forward strand.
CCACAAGCCGACTCTCTCCTAGAGGTTGGTTGACTTCAGCTAGGAGCTGGTAGAAGGAACTGTAAGCAAAGAGTTTTCCTCAGTACAGCTCGGACTACTGTAAGCAGGCAGACTGGCATGGCATGCTGCACCTACTACAACCGTGTTCCTGAGGCTGTTGGTGAGCTGAGGAAATCGAGCTCCCCCGAGGGAGCGTGCATCATGCTGCCCTTCACTCGGCACAGACACGGGCACTCCGAAGGGCCTACGTGTCTGAATGTTGATCTTCAACTCAGGGGAGCCTGGGGGTTACTCAGTGTCTTTGTACGGAAACGGGTGCAGACGCAAGGGAGCAGGAGTCCTGAGAAGATTAGTACCGTGAAACTAATGCAGAAGTGCGACTAAGGCCTCATGGAAGCTGCGCACTCCTACCCTGCTGCATGGCATATCAGGGCCCTCCTTCGAAGTTGGGCCTCACGTTGAGATTCCCTTTAGCTATAGAACAGGACAGGATGAGCTCTGACCGAGAAACTGGGATACCCTGTTTCTTCGTGAAACCTTTTTTTCCCTCTCACAGCCATGCCTGCCGTGAGTATAAGGCTGACAACCACAGTGTTTTTAAGGGATCTTCAAGGCGCATAAGAGGAGCTTTCAAGGTGGGAAAACAAGGCCAGTCCCATCAGGCACCATCTCCAGGATGACACTCAGAGTAAGTGTCTCAGGGTACTGGCAGGTCAAAAGAGACCTAGCTAGCTCCCTGGCTCTTCCCTGATTCAACTTTTCTACACAGGGTGTTCTGCGTGTAGTGAACTGCCTAGACGAAAGAGGGCCCTAGGTCTCTGAGGGTCCGGTGCCTCTCCCAAAAGCCTGAAGTGTTCCACAGAAAACTGTGCTGTAGTGGAAGTTGCAATGCAAGCTGCCTTTCTCCTTGAGATACGGTGACTTAAGCTATGAGGTCCTAGAAGGACTTGTAAGCAGAGAGTTTTTCTCAGTACAGCTCAGACTAGGGCAACGAGGACGACTTCCACGGCATGCCTGACTTTCTAGAACCGTGTTCATGAAACCTTTCGGTAGTTGGGGATATCTAGCTCCCCGAGTAAAGCGTGCAGCGTGTTACCCTTCACTCGGCCTACCCAGGGGCATCCTGACGGGCCTACGGGTCTGACTGTGGCCCAGCAAGCCCAGGGAAGCCTTGGAGTACTCAGTGTCTTTGTATGGAAACGAGTGCTGCCGCGAGGCATTTAGGAGTCCTGAAAACCTTACTAGCGTTCATCTAACGCAGGAGAACTTCTAAGGCCTCATGGAAACTGTTGCACGCCTACCCCGCTACTTGGCATATCAGGGCCCACCTTGGAAGTGAGAGCTCCCTTTGAGTTTCCCTTTAGCTATAAAACAGGACAGGATGCGCTCTGACTCGGAAACTAAAATACCCTGTCTCTTCGTGTAACCTCTTTTTCCTCTAACAGTCATGCCTGCAATGAGTATAAGCCTGACAACAACAGGGTTTTTAAGGGAGCTTCAAGGCGCAGAAGAGGAGCTTTCAAGGTGGGAAAACAAGGCCAGTCCCATCAGGCACCATCTCCAGGTTGACACGCAGCGTAAGTGTCTCTGGCTTCTGGCAGGTCCAAAGAGACCTAGCTACCTCCCTGGCTCTTCCCTCATTCAACTTTTCTACACAGGGTGCTCTGCGTGTAGTGAAATGCCTAGACGAAAGAGTGCCCTAGGTCTCCTAGGGTCCTGTGCCTCTCCCAAAAGCCTGAAGTGTTCCACAGAAAACAGTGTTGTAGTGGAAGTTGCAATGCAATCTGCCTTTAATCTTGAGATACGGTGACTTGTTATGAGGTCCTAGAAGGACTTGTAAGCAGAGAGTTTTTCTCAGTACAGCTGAGACTAGGGTCACGAGGACGATTTCCATGGTATGCTGGATTTTCTAGAACTGTGTTCATGAAACCTTTCTGTAGCTGGGGATACCTAGCTCCCCGAATGAAGCGTGCAGTGTGTTACCCTTTACTCCGCCTACCCATGGGCACCCTGACAGGCCTACGGGTCTGACTGTGGCCCAGCAAGCCCAGGGAAGCCTTGGAGTACTCAGTGTCCTTGTACGGAAACGAGTGCTGCCGCGAGGGCTCTACGAGTCCTGAAAAGCTTACTAGCGTTCAACTAAAGCAGAAGAGCGACTAAGGCCTCATGGAAGCTGCTGCACGCCTACTCCACTGCATGGCGTATCAGGGCCCTCCTTCGAAGCTAGGCCTCACTTTGAGTTTCCCTTTAGCTAGAGAACAGGACAGGATGAGCTCTGAATCAGAAACTGGAATACGTGTTTCTTCGTGAAACCTCTTTTTCCCTCTCACAGCCATGCCTGTCGTGAGTATAAGCCCGACACCAACAGTGTTTTTCAGTTAGCTTCTAGGCGCATAAAAGGAGCTTTCATGATGGGACAGCAAGGCTAGCCCCATCAGGTCCTGTTTCCAGATTGACACACAGCATAAGTAGCTGTGGTTTCTAAGAGGTCAAAAGAGACCTGGCTACCTACTTGGCTCTGCCCAGAATCAATATTTCTGCACAGGGTGTTGTACGTGTAGTGAAGTGCCTAGACAATAGACTGCCCTAGGTCTCTAAGAGCCCTGTGCATGTCCCAAAGCCTGAAGTGTTACACAGAACACTGTGCCGTAGTGGAAGTTGGAATGCAAGCCGTCTTTCTCCTTGAGATACGGTGACTTCAGGTACGAGGTCCTCGAAGGACTTCAAAGCAGAGAGTTTTACTCAGTACAGCTCAGAATCGGCCGATGAGGCAGACTTCCATGGTTTGCTGGCCTTGCTAGAACCGTGTTCCTGAGGCTGATGGTGAGCTGAGGAAATCTAGCTTTCCCAAGAAAGAGTGCAGTTTGTTATCTTTCACTCGGCCTAAAAAGGGGCACACTGAAGGGCCTACGGGTCTGAGTGTGGCCCAGCAAGCCCAGGGGAGTCCTGGGGTACTCAGAGTTCTTGTACGCAAATGGGTACTGACACGAGTGGGCCTGGAGTCCTGAGAAGAGTAGTACCTTTAAACTAATGCAGGACTGCGACTAAGGCCTCAAGGAAAATGCTGCACAACTACCCTTCTGGAGGGCAAATCAGAGCCTTAGGTCGAGGGTAGGGCGCACGTTGAGATTCCCCTTAGCTCTAGTGCAGGGCAGGATATGCTCCCCACCAGGGCCTGGAAGCACCCTCTTTCTTTGGAGAAAACTCATTTTCTTCCAGAGCCATGCCTGGAGTGAGGACAAGTCCGACAACCACAGTGTTTTTCAGGTAGCTTCAAGGCCGCATGAATGGAGCTTTCAAGACGGGAAAACAAGGCTTGTCTCCTAAGGCCGCCATTTCCAGGCTGACACGCAGAAGAAGCATCTGTGGTTTCTAGCAGGTCAAAAGAGACCTAGCTCCTCACTGGGTCCTTGGAGAATCAACTTTTCTCTGCAGGGTGTTCTGCGTGTAGCGAACTGCCTAAATGAAAGAATTCCCTAGGTGTCCTGGGCTCCTGGGCATCTTCCAAAAGCCTGCGGCGTTACACCAGAAAGTGTGCTCTAGTTGCACTTGGACCACAAGCCGACTCTCTCCTAGAGGTTGGTTGACTTCAGCTAGGAGCTGGTAGAAGGAACTGTAAGCAAAGAGTTTTCCTCAGTACAGCTCGGACTACTGTAAGCAGGCAGACTGGCATGGCATGCTGCACCTACTACAACCGTGTTCCTGAGGCTGTTGGTGAGCTGAGGAAATCGAGCTCCCCCGAGGGAGCGTGCATCATGCTGCCCTTCACTCGGCACAGACACGGGCACTCCGAAGGGCCTACGTGTCTGAATGTTGATCTTCAACTCAGGGGAGCCTGGGGGTTACTCAGTGTCTTTGTACGGAAACGGGTGCAGACGCAAGGGAGCAGGAGTCCTGAGAAGATTAGTACCGTGAAACTAATGCAGAAGTGCGACTAAGGCCTCATGGAAGCTGCGCACTCCTACCCTGCTGCATGGCATATCAGGGCCCTCCTTCGAAGTTGGGCCTCACGTTGAGATTCCCTTTAGCTATAGAACAGGACAGGATGAGCTCTGACCGAGAAACTGGGATACCCTGTTTCTTCGTGAAACCTTTTTTTCCCTCTCACAGCCATGCCTGCCGTGAGTATAAGGCTGACAACCACAGTGTTTTTAAGGGATCTTCAAGGCGCATAAGAGGAGCTTTCAAGGTGGGAAAACAAGGCCAGTCCCATCAGGCACCATCTCCAGGATGACACTCAGAGTAAGTGTCTCAGGGTACTGGCAGGTCAAAAGAGACCTAGCTAGCTCCCTGGCTCTTCCCTGATTCAACTTTTCTACACAGGGTGTTCTGCGTGTAGTGAACTGCCTAGACGAAAGAGGGCCCTAGGTCTCTGAGGGTCCGGTGCCTCTCCCAAAAGCCTGAAGTGTTCCACAGAAAACTGTGCTGTAGTGGAAGTTGCAATGCAAGCTGCCTTTCTCCTTGAGATACGGTGACTTAAGCTATGAGGTCCTAGAAGGACTTGTAAGCAGAGAGTTTTTCTCAGTACAGCTCAGACTAGGGCAACGAGGACGACTTCCACGGCATGCCTGACTTTCTAGAACCGTGTTCATGAAACCTTTCGGTAGTTGGGGATATCTAGCTCCCCGAGTAAAGCGTGCAGCGTGTTACCCTTCACTCGGCCTACCCAGGGGCATCCTGACGGGCCTACGGGTCTGACTGTGGCCCAGCAAGCCCAGGGAAGCCTTGGAGTACTCAGTGTCTTTGTATGGAAACGAGTGCTGCCGCGAGGCATTTAGGAGTCCTGAAAACCTTACTAGCGTTCATCTAACGCAGGAGAACTTCTAAGGCCTCATGGAAACTGTTGCACGCCTACCCCGCTACTTGGCATATCAGGGCCCACCTTGGAAGTGAGAGCTCCCTTTGAGTTTCCCTTTAGCTATAAAACAGGACAGGATGCGCTCTGACTCGGAAACTAAAATACCCTGTCTCTTCGTGTAACCTCTTTTTCCTCTAACAGTCATGCCTGCAATGAGTATAAGCCTGACAACAGCAGGGTTTTTAAGGGAGCTTCAAGGCGCAGAAGAGGAGCTTTCAAGGTGGGAAAACAAGGCCAGTCCCATCAGGCACCATCTCCAGGTTGACACGCAGCGTAAGTGTCTCTGGCTTCTGGCAGGTCCAAAGAGACCTAGCTACCTCCCTGGCTCTTCCCTCATTCAACTTTTCTACACAGGGTGCTCTGCGTGTAGTGAAATGCCTAGACGAAAGAGTGCCCTAGGTCTCCTAGGGTCCTGTGCCTCTCCCAAAAGCCTGAAGTGTTCCACAGAAAACAGTGTTGTAGTGGAAGTTGCAATGCAATCTGCCTTTAATCTTGAGATACGGTGACTTGTTATGAGGTCCTAGAAGGACTTGTAAGCAGAGAGTTTTTCTCAGTACAGCTGAGACTAGGGTCACGAGGACGATTTCCATGGTATGCTGGATTTTCTAGAACTGTGTTCATGAAACCTTTCTGTAGCTGGGGATACCTAGCTCCCCGAATGAAGCGTGCAGTGTGTTACCCTTTACTCCGCCTACCCATGGGCACCCTGACAGGCCTACGGGTCTGACTGTGGCCCAGCAAGCCCAGGGAAGCCTTGGAGTACTCAGTGTCCTTGTACGGAAACGAGTGCTGCCGCGAGGGCTCTACGAGTCCTGAAAAGCTTACTAGCGTTCAACTAAAGCAGAAGAGCGACTAAGGCCTCATGGAAGCTGCTGCACGCCTACTCCACTGCATGGCGTATCAGGGCCCTCCTTCGAAGCTAGGCCTCACTTTGAGTTTCCCTTTAGCTAGAGAACAGGACAGGATGAGCTCTGAATCAGAAACTGGAATACGTGTTTCTTCGTGAAACCTCTTTTTCCCTCTCACAGCCATGCCTGTCGTGAGTATAAGCCCGACACCAACAGTGTTTTTCAGTTAGCTTCTAGGCGCATAAAAGGAGCTTTCATGATGGGACAGCAAGGCTAGCCCCATCAGGTCCTGTTTCCAGATTGACACACAGCATAAGTAGCTGTGGTTTCTAAGAGGTCAAAAGAGACCTGGCTACCTACTTGGCTCTGCCCAGAATCAATATTTCTGCACAGGGTGTTGTACGTGTAGTGAAGTGCCTAGACAATAGACTGCCCTAGGTCTCTAAGAGCCCTGTGCATGTCCCAAAGCCTGAAGTGTTACACAGAACACTGTGCCGTAGTGGAAGTTGGAATGCAAGCCGTCTTTCTCCTTGAGATACGGTGACTTCAGGTACGAGGTCCTCGAAGGACTTCAAAGCAGAGAGTTTTACTCAGTACAGCTCAGAATCGGCCGATGAGGCAGACTTCCATGGTTTGCTGGCCTTGCTAGAACCGTGTTCCTGAGGCTGATGGTGAGCTGAGGAAATCTAGCTTTCCCAAGAAAGAGTGCAGTTTGTTATCTTTCACTCGGCCTAAAAAGGGGCACACTGAAGGGCCTACGGGTCTGAGTGTGGCCCAGCAAGCCCAGGGGAGTCCTGGGGTACTCAGAGTTCTTGTACGCAAATGGGTACTGACACGAGTGGGCCTGGAGTCCTGAGAAGAGTAGTACCTTTAAACTAATGCAGGACTGCGACTAAGGCCTCAAGGAAAATGCTGCACAACTACCCTTCTGGAGGGCAAATCAGAGCCTTAGGTCGAGGGTAGGGCGCACGTGGAGATTCCCCTTAGCTCTAGTGCAGGGCAGGCTATGCTCCCCACCAGGGCCTGGAAGCACCCTCTTTCTTTGGAGAAAACTCATTTTCTTCCAGAGCCATGCCTGGAGTGAGGACAAGTCCGACAACCACAGTGTTTTTCAGGTAGCTTCAAGGCCGCATGAATGGAGCTTTCAAGACGGGAAAACAAGGCTTGTCTCCTAAGGCCGCCATTTCCAGGCTGACACGCAGAAGAAGCATCTGTGGTTTCTAGCAGGTCAAAAGAGACCTAGCTCCTCACTGGGTCCTTGGAGAATCAACTTTTCTCTGCAGGGTGTTCTGCGTGTAGCGAACTGCCTAAATGAAAGAATTCCCTAGGTGTCCTGGGCTCCTGGGCATCTTCCAAAAGCCTGCGGCGTTACACCAGAAAGTGTGCTCTAGTTGCACTTGGACCACAAGCCGACTCTCTCCTAGAGGTTGGTTGACTTCAGCTAGGAGCTGGTAGAAGGAACTGTAAGCAAAGAGTTTTCCTCAGTACAGCTCGGACTACTGTAAGCAGGCAGACTGGCATGGCATGCTGCACCTACTACAACCGTGTTCCTGAGGCTGTTGGTGAGCTGAGGAAATCGAGCTCCCCCGAGGGAGCGTGCATCATGCTGCCCTTCACTCGGCACAGACACGGGCACTCCGAAGGGCCTACGTGTCTGAATGTTGATCTTCAACTCAGGGGAGCCTGGGGGTTACTCAGTGTCTTTGTACGGAAACGGGTGCAGACGCAAGGGAGCAGGAGTCCTGAGAAGATTAGTACCGTGAAACTAATGCAGAAGTGCGACTAAGGCCTCATGGAAGCTGCGCACTCCTACCCTGCTGCATGGCATATCAGGGCCCTCCTTCGAAGTTGGGCCTCACGTTGAGATTCCCTTTAGCTATAGAACAGGACAGGATGAGCTCTGACCGAGAAACTGGGATACCCTGTTTCTTCGTGAAACCTTTTTTTCCCTCTCACAGCCATGCCTGCCGTGAGTATAAGGCTGACAACCACAGTGTTTTTAAGGGATCTTCAAGGCGCATAAGAGGAGCTTTCAAGGTGGGAAAACAAGGCCAGTCCCATCAGGCACCATCTCCAGGATGACACTCAGAGTAAGTGTCTCAGGGTACTGGCAGGTCAAAAGAGACCTAGCTAGCTCCCTGGCTCTTCCCTGATTCAACTTTTCTACACAGGGTGTTCTGCGTGTAGTGAACTGCCTAGACGAAAGAGGGCCCTAGGTCTCTGAGGGTCCGGTGCCTCTCCCAAAAGCCTGAAGTGTTCCACAGAAAACTGTGCTGTAGTGGAAGTTGCAATGCAAGCTGCCTTTCTCCTTGAGATACGGTGACTTAAGCTATGAGGTCCTAGAAGGACTTGTAAGCAGAGAGTTTTTCTCAGTACAGCTCAGACTAGGGCAACGAGGACGACTTCCACGGCATGCCTGACTTTCTAGAACCGTGTTCATGAAACCTTTCGGTAGTTGGGGATATCTAGCTCCCCGAGTAAAGCGTGCAGCGTGTTACCCTTCACTCGGCCTACCCAGGGGCATCCTGACGGGCCTACGGGTCTGACTGTGGCCCAGCAAGCCCAGGGAAGCCTTGGAGTACTCAGTGTCTTTGTATGGAAACGAGTGCTGCCGCGAGGCATTTAGGAGTCCTGAAAACCTTACTAGCGTTCATCTAACGCAGGAGAACTTCTAAGGCCTCATGGAAACTGTTGCACGCCTACCCCGCTACTTGGCATATCAGGGCCCACCTTGGAAGTGAGAGCTCCCTTTGAGTTTCCCTTTAGCTATAAAACAGGACAGGATGCGCTCTGACTCGGAAACTAAAATACCCTGTCTCTTCGTGTAACCTCTTTTTCCTCTAACAGTCATGCCTGCAATGAGTATAAGCCTGACAACAGCAGGGTTTTTAAGGGAGCTTCAAGGCGCAGAAGAGGAGCTTTCAAGGTGGGAAAACAAGGCCAGTCCCATCAGGCACCATCTCCAGGTTGACACGCAGCGTAAGTGTCTCTGGCTTCTGGCAGGTCCAAAGAGACCTAGCTACCTCCCTGGCTCTTCCCTCATTCAACTTTTCTACACAGGGTGCTCTGCGTGTAGTGAAATGCCTAGACGAAAGAGTGCCCTAGGTCTCCTAGGGTCCTGTGCCTCTCCCAAAAGCCTGAAGTGTTCCACAGAAAACAGTGTTGTAGTGGAAGTTGCAATGCAATCTGCCTTTAATCTTGAGATACGGTGACTTGTTATGAGGTCCTAGAAGGACTTGTAAGCAGAGAGTTTTTCTCAGTACAGCTGAGACTAGGGTCACGAGGACGATTTCCATGGTATGCTGGATTTTCTAGAACTGTGTTCATGAAACCTTTCTGTAGCTGGGGATACCTAGCTCCCCGAATGAAGCGTGCAGTGTGTTACCCTTTACTCCGCCTACCCATGGGCACCCTGACAGGCCTACGGGTCTGACTGTGGCCCAGCAAGCCCAGGGAAGCCTTGGAGTACTCAGTGTCCTTGTACGGAAACGAGTGCTGCCGCGAGGGCTCTACGAGTCCTGAAAAGCTTACTAGCGTTCAACTAAAGCAGAAGAGCGACTAAGGCCTCATGGAAGCTGCTGCACGCCTACTCCACTGCATGGCGTATCAGGGCCCTCCTTCGAAGCTAGGCCTCACTTTGAGTTTCCCTTTAGCTAGAGAACAGGACAGGATGAGCTCTGAATCAGAAACTGGAATACGTGTTTCTTCGTGAAACCTCTTTTTCCCTCTCACAGCCATGCCTGTCGTGAGTATAAGCCCGACACCAACAGTGTTTTTCAGTTAGCTTCTAGGCGCATAAAAGGAGCTTTCATGATGGGACAGCAAGGCTAGCCCCATCAGGTCCTGTTTCCAGATTGACACACAGCATAAGTAGCTGTGGTTTCTAAGAGGTCAAAAGAGACCTGGCTACCTACTTGGCTCTGCCCAGAATCAATATTTCTGCACAGGGTGTTGTACGTGTAGTGAAGTGCCTAGACAATAGACTGCCCTAGGTCTCTAAGAGCCCTGTGCATGTCCCAAAGCCTGAAGTGTTACACAGAACACTGTGCCGTAGTGGAAGTTGGAATGCAAGCCGTCTTTCTCCTTGAGATACGGTGACTTCAGGTACGAGGTCCTCGAAGGACTTCAAAGCAGAGAGTTTTACTCAGTACAGCTCAGAATCGGCCGATGAGGCAGACTTCCATGGTTTGCTGGCCTTGCTAGAACCGTGTTCCTGAGGCTGATGGTGAGCTGAGGAAATCTAGCTTTCCCAAGAAAGAGTGCAGTTTGTTATCTTTCACTCGGCCTAAAAAGGGGCACACTGAAGGGCCTACGGGTCTGAGTGTGGCCCAGCAAGCCCAGGGGAGTCCTGGGGTACTCAGAGTTCTTGTACGCAAATGGGTACTGACACGAGTGGGCCTGGAGTCCTGAGAAGAGTAGTACCTTTAAACTAATGCAGGACTGCGACTAAGGCCTCAAGGAAAATGCTGCACAACTACCCTTCTGGAGGGCAAATCAGAGCCTTAGGTCGAGGGTAGGGCGCACGTTGAGATTCCCCTTAGCTCTAGTGCAGGGCAGGATATGCTCCCCACCAGGGCCTGGAAGCACCCTCTTTCTTTGGAGAAAACTCATTTTCTTCCAGAGCCATGCCTGGAGTGAGGACAAGTCCGACAACCACAGTGTTTTTCAGGTAGCTTCAAGGCCGCATGAATGGAGCTTTCAAGACGGGAAAACAAGGCTTGTCTCCTAAGGCCGCCATTTCCAGGCTGACACGCAGAAGAAGCATCTGTGGTTTCTAGCAGGTCAAAAGAGACCTAGCTCCTCACTGGGTCCTTGGAGAATCAACTTTTCTCTGCAGGGTGTTCTGCGTGTAGCGAACTGCCTAAATGAAAGAATTCCCTAGGTGTCCTGGGCTCCTGGGCATCTTCCAAAAGCCTGCGGCGTTACACCAGAAAGTGTGCTCTAGTTGCACTTGGACCACAAGCCGACTCTCTCCTAGAGGTTGGTTGACTTCAGCTAGGAGCTGGTAGAAGGAACTGTAAGCAAAGAGTTTTCCTCAGTACAGCTCGGACTACTGTAAGCAGGCAGACTGGCATGGCATGCTGCACCTACTACAACCGTGTTCCTGAGGCTGTTGGTGAGCTGAGGAAATCGAGCTCCCCCGAGGGAGCGTGCATCATGCTGCCCTTCACTCGGCACAGACACGGGCACTCCGAAGGGCCTACGTGTCTGAATGTTGATCTTCAACTCAGGGGAGCCTGGGGGTTACTCAGTGTCTTTGTACGGAAACGGGTGCAGACGCAAGGGAGCAGGAGTCCTGAGAAGATTAGTACCGTGAAACTAATGCAGAAGTGCGACTAAGGCCTCATGGAAGCTGCGCACTCCTACCCTGCTGCATGGCATATCAGGGCCCTCCTTCGAAGTTGGGCCTCACGTTGAGATTCCCTTTAGCTATAGAACAGGACAGGATGAGCTCTGACCGAGAAACTGGGATACCCTGTTTCTTCGTGAAACCTTTTTTTCCCTCTCACAGCCATGCCTGCCGTGAGTATAAGGCTGACAACCACAGTGTTTTTAAGGGATCTTCAAGGCGCATAAGAGGAGCTTTCAAGGTGGGAAAACAAGGCCAGTCCCATCAGGCACCATCTCCAGGATGACACTCAGAGTAAGTGTCTCAGGGTACTGGCAGGTCAAAAGAGACCTAGCTAGCTCCCTGGCTCTTCCCTGATTCAACTTTTCTACACAGGGTGTTCTGCGTGTAGTGAACTGCCTAGACGAAAGAGGGCCCTAGGTCTCTGAGGGTCCGGTGCCTCTCCCAAAAGCCTGAAGTGTTCCACAGAAAACTGTGCTGTAGTGGAAGTTGCAATGCAAGCTGCCTTTCTCCTTGAGATACGGTGACTTAAGCTATGAGGTCCTAGAAGGACTTGTAAGCAGAGAGTTTTTCTCAGTACAGCTCAGACTAGGGCAACGAGGACGACTTCCACGGCATGCCTGACTTTCTAGAACCGTGTTCATGAAACCTTTCGGTAGTTGGGGATATCTAGCTCCCCGAGTAAAGCGTGCAGCGTGTTACCCTTCACTCGGCCTACCCAGGGGCATCCTGACGGGCCTACGGGTCTGACTGTGGCCCAGCAAGCCCAGGGAAGCCTTGGAGTACTCAGTGTCTTTGTATGGAAACGAGTGCTGCCGCGAGGCATTTAGGAGTCCTGAAAACCTTACTAGCGTTCATCTAACGCAGGAGAACTTCTAAGGCCTCATGGAAACTGTTGCACGCCTACCCCGCTACTTGGCATATCAGGGCCCACCTTCGAAGTGAGAGCTCCCTTTGAGTTTCCCTTTAGCTATAAAACAGGACAGGATGCGCTCTGACTCGGAAACTAAAATACCCTGTCTCTTCGTGTAACCTCTTTTTCCTCTAACAGTCATGCCTGCAATGAGTATAAGCCTGACAACAACAGGGTTTTTAAGGGAGCTTCAAGGCGCAGAAGAGGAGCTTTCAAGGTGGGAAAACAAGGCCAGTCCCATCAGGCACCATCTCCAGGTTGACACGCAGCGTAAGTGTCTCTGGCTTCTGGCAGGTCCAAAGAGACCTAGCTACCTCCCTGGCTCTTCCCTCATTCAACTTTTCTACACAGGGTGCTCTGCGTGTAGTGAAATGCCTAGACGAAAGAGTGCCCTAGGTCTCCTAGGGTCCTGTGCCTCTCCCAAAAGCCTGAATTGTTCCACAGAAAACAGTGTTGTAGTGGAAGTTGCAATGCAATCTGCCTTTAATCTTGAGATACGGTGACTTGTTATGAGGTCCTAGAAGGACTTGTAAGCAGAGAGTTTTTCTCAGTACAGCTGAGACTAGGGTCACGAGGACGATTTCCATGGTATGCTGGATTTTCTAGAACTGTGTTCATGAAACCTTTCTGTAGCTGGGGATACCTAGCTCCCCGAATGAAGCGTGCAGTGTGTTACCCTTTACTCCGCCTACCCATGGGCACCCTGACAGGCCTACGGGTCTGACTGTGGCCCAGCAAGCCCAGGGAAGCCTTGGAGTACTCAGTGTCCTTGTACGGAAACGAGTGCTGCCGCGAGGGCTCTACGAGTCCTGAAAAGCTTACTAGCGTTCAACTAAAGCAGAAGAGCGACTAAGGCCTCATGGAAGCTGCTGCACGCCTACTCCACTGCATGGCGTATCAGGGCCCTCCTTCGAAGCTAGGCCTCACTTTGAGTTTCCCTTTAGCTAGAGAACAGGACAGGATGAGCTCTGAATCAGAAACTGGAATACGTGTTTCTTCGTGAAACCTCTTTTTCCCTCTCACAGCCATGCCTGTCGTGAGTATAAGCCCGACACCAACAGTGTTTTTCAGTTAGCTTCTAGGCGCATAAAAGGAGCTTTCATGATGGGACAGCAAGGCTAGCCCCATCAGGTCCTGTTTCCAGATTGACACACAGCATAAGTAGCTGTGGTTTCTAAGAGGTCAAAAGAGACCTGGCTACCTACTTGGCTCTGCCCAGAATCAATATTTCTGCACAGGGTGTTGTACGTGTAGTGAAGTGCCTAGACAATAGACTGCCCTAGGTCTCTAAGAGCCCTGTGCATGTCCCAAAGCCTGAAGTGTTACACAGAACACTGTGCCGTAGTGGAAGTTGGAATGCAAGCCGTCTTTCTCCTTGAGATACGGTGACTTCAGGTACGAGGTCCTCGAAGGACTTCAAAGCAGAGAGTTTTACTCAGTACAGCTCAGAATCGGCCGATGAGGCAGACTTCCATGGTTTGCTGGCCTTGCTAGAACCGTGTTCCTGAGGCTGATGGTGAGCTGAGGAAATCTAGCTTTCCCAAGAAAGAGTGCAGTTTGTTATCTTTCACTCGGCCTAAAAAGGGGCACACTGAAGGGCCTACGGGTCTGAGTGTGGCCCAGCAAGCCCAGGGGAGTCCTGGGGTACTCAGAGTTCTTGTACGCAAATGGGTACTGACACGAGTGGGCCTGGAGTCCTGAGAAGAGTAGTACCTTTAAACTAATGCAGGACTGCGACTAAGGCCTCAAGGAAAATGCTGCACAACTACCCTTCTGGAGGGCAAATCAGAGCCTTAGGTCGAGGGTAGGGCGCACGTTGAGATTCCCCTTAGCTCTAGTGCAGGGCAGGATATGCTCCCCACCAGGGCCTGGAAGCACCCTCTTTCTTTGGAGAAAACTCATTTTCTTCCAGAGCCATGCCTGGAGTGAGGACAAGTCCGACAACCACAGTGTTTTTCAGGTAGCTTCAAGGCCGCATGAATGGAGCTTTCAAGACGGGAAAACAAGGCTTGTCTCCTAAGGCCGCCATTTCCAGGCTGACACGCAGAAGAAGCATCTGTGGTTTCTAGCAGGTCAAAAGAGACCTAGCTCCTCACTGGGTCCTTGGAGAATCAACTTTTCTCTGCAGGGTGTTCTGCGTGTAGCGAACTGCCTAAATGAAAGAATTCCCTAGGTGTCCTGGGCTCCTGGGCATCTTCCAAAAGCCTGCGGCGTTACACCAGAAAGTGTGCTCTAGTTGCACTTGGACCACAAGCCGACTCTCTCCTAGAGGTTGGTTGACTTCAGCTAGGAGCTGGTAGAAGGAACTGTAAGCAAAGAGTTTTCCTCAGTACAGCTCGGACTACTGTAAGCAGGCAGACTGGCATGGCATGCTGCACCTACTACAACCGTGTTCCTGAGGCTGTTGGTGAGCTGAGGAAATCGAGCTCCCCCGAGGGAGCGTGCATCATGCTGCCCTTCACTCGGCACAGACACGGGCACTCCGAAGGGCCTACGTGTCTGAATGTTGATCTTCAACTCAGGGGAGCCTGGGGGTTACTCAGTGTCTTTGTACGGAAACGGGTGCAGACGCAAGGGAGCAGGAGTCCTGAGAAGATTAGTACCGTGAAACTAATGCAGAAGTGCGACTAAGGCCTCATGGAAGCTGCGCACTCCTACCCTGCTGCATGGCATATCAGGGCCCTCCTTCGAAGTTGGGCCTCACGTTGAGATTCCCTTTAGCTATAGAACAGGACAGGATGAGCTCTGACCGAGAAACTGGGATACCCTGTTTCTTCGTGAAACCTTTTTTTCCCTCTCACAGCCATGCCTGCCGTGAGTATAAGGCTGACAACCACAGTGTTTTTAAGGGATCTTCAAGGCGCATAAGAGGAGCTTTCAAGGTGGGAAAACAAGGCCAGTTCCATCAGGCACCATCTCCAGGATGACACTCAGAGTAAGTGTCTCAGGGTACTGGCAGGTCAAAAGAGACCTAGCTAGCTCCCTGGCTCTTCCCTGATTCAACTTTTCTACACAGGGTGTTCTGCGTGTAGTGAACTGCCTAGACGAAAGAGGGCCCTAGGTCTCTGAGGGTCCGGTGCCTCTCCCAAAAGCCTGAAGTGTTCCACAGAAAACTGTGCTGTAGTGGAAGTTGCAATGCAAGCTGCCTTTCTCCTTGAGATACGGTGACTTAAGCTATGAGGTCCTAGAAGGACTTGTAAGCAGAGAGTTTTTCTCAGTACAGCTCAGACTAGGGCAACGAGGACGACTTCCACGGCATGCCTGACTTTCTAGAACCGTGTTCATGAAACCTTTCGGTAGTTGGGGATATCTAGCTCCCCGAGTAAAGCGTGCAGCGTGTTACCCTTCACTCGGCCTACCCAGGGGCATCCTGACGGGCCTACGGGTCTGACTGTGGCCCAGCAAGCCCAGGGAAGCCTTGGAGTACTCAGTGTCTTTGTATGGAAACGAGTGCTGCCGCGAGGCATTTAGGAGTCCTGAAAACCTTACTAGCGTTCATCTAACGCAGGAGAACTTCTAAGGCCTCATGGAAACTGTTGCACGCCTACCCCGCTACTTGGCATATCAGGGCCCACCTTGGAAGTGAGAGCTCCCTTTGAGTTTCCCTTTAGCTATAAAACAGGACAGGATGCGCTCTGACTCGGAAACTAAAATACCCTGTCTCTTCGTGTAACCTCTTTTTCCTCTAACAGTCATGCCTGCAATGAGTATAAGCCTGACAACAACAGGGTTTTTAAGGGAGCTTCAAGGCGCAGAAGAGGAGCTTTCAAGGTGGGAAAACAAGGCCAGTCCCATCAGGCACCATCTCCAGGTTGACACGCAGCGTAAGTGTCTCTGGCTTCTGGCAGGTCCAAAGAGACCTAGCTACCTCCCTGGCTCTTCCCTCATTCAACTTTTCTACACAGGGTGCTCTGCGTGTAGTGAAATGCCTAGACGAAAGAGTGCCCTAGGTCTCCTAGGGTCCTGTGCCTCTCCCAAAAGCCTGAAGTGTTCCACAGAAAACAGTGTTGTAGTGGAAGTTGCAATGCAATCTGCCTTTAATCTTGAGATACGGTGACTTGTTATGAGGTCCTAGAAGGACTTGTAAGCAGAGAGTTTTTCTCAGTACAGCTGAGACTAGGGTCACGAGGACGATTTCCATGGTATGCTGGATTTTCTAGAACTGTGTTCATGAAACCTTTCTGTAGCTGGGGATACCTAGCTCCCCGAATGAAGCGTGCAGTGTGTTACCCTTTACTCCGCCTACCCATGGGCACCCTGACAGGCCTACGGGTCTGACTGTGGCCCAGCAAGCCCAGGGAAGCCTTGGAGTACTCAGTGTCCTTGTACGGAAACGAGTGCTGCCGCGAGGGCTCTACGAGTCCTGAAAAGCTTACTAGCGTTCAACTAAAGCAGAAGAGCGACTAAGGCCTCATGGAAGCTGCTGCACGCCTACTCCACTGCATGGCGTATCAGGGCCCTCCTTCGAAGCTAGGCCTCACTTTGAGTTTCCCTTTAGCTAGAGAACAGGACAGGATGAGCTCTGAATCAGAAACTGGAATACGTGTTTCTTCGTGAAACCTCTTTTTCCCTCTCACAGCCATGCCTGTCGTGAGTATAAGCCCGACACCAACAGTGTTTTTCAGTTAGCTTCTAGGCGCATAAAAGGAGCTTTCATGATGGGACAGCAAGGCTAGCCCCATCAGGTCCTGTTTCCAGATTGACACACAGCATAAGTAGCTGTGGTTTCTAAGAGGTCAAAAGAGACCTGGCTACCTACTTGGCTCTGCCCAGAATCAATATTTCTGCACAGGGTGTTGTACGTGTAGTGAAGTGCCTAGACAATAGACTGCCCTAGGTCTCTAAGAGCCCTGTGCATGTCCCAAAGCCTGAAGTGTTACACAGAACACTGTGCCGTAGTGGAAGTTGGAATGCAAGCCGTCTTTCTCCTTGAGATACGGTGACTTCAGGTACGAGGTCCTCGAAGGACTTCAAAGCAGAGAGTTTTACTCAGTACAGCTCAGAATCGGCCGATGAGGCAGACTTCCATGGTTTGCTGGCCTTGCTAGAACCGTGTTCCTGAGGCTGATGGTGAGCTGAGGAAATCTAGCTTTCCCAAGAAAGAGTGCAGTTTGTTATCTTTCACTCGGCCTAAAAAGGGGCACACTGAAGGGCCTACGGGTCTGAGTGTGGCCCAGCAAGCCCAGGGGAGTCCTGGGGTACTCAGAGTTCTTGTACGCAAATGGGTACTGACACGAGTGGGCCTGGAGTCCTGAGAAGAGTAGTACCTTTAAACTAATGCAGGACTGCGACTAAGGCCTCAAGGAAAATGCTGCACAACTACCCTTCTGGAGGGCAAATCAGAGCCTTAGGTCGAGGGTAGGGCGCACGTTGAGATTCCCCTTAGCTCTAGTGCAGGGCAGGATATGCTCCCCACCAGGGCCTGGAAGCACCCTCTTTCTTTGGAGAAAACTCATTTTCTTCCAGAGCCATGCCTGGAGTGAGGACAAGTCCGACAACCACAGTGTTTTTCAGGTAGCTTCAAGGCCGCATGAATGGAGCTTTCAAGACGGGAAAACAAGGCTTGTCTCCTAAGGCCGCCATTTCCAGGCTGACACGCAGAAGAAGCATCTGTGGTTTCTAGCAGGTCAAAAGAGACCTAGCTCCTCACTGGGTCCTTGGAGAATCAACTTTTCTCTGCAGGGTGTTCTGCGTGTAGCGAACTGCCTAAATGAAAGAATTCCCTAGGTGTCCTGGGCTCCTGGGCATCTTCCAAAAGCCTGCGGCGTTACACCAGAAAGTGTGCTCTAGTTGCACTTGGACCACAAGCCGACTCTCTCCTAGAGGTTGGTTGACTTCAGCTAGGAGCTGGTAGAAGGAACTGTAAGCAAAGAGTTTTCCTCAGTACAGCTCGGACTACTGTAAGCAGGCAGACTGGCATGGCATGCTGCACCTACTACAACCGTGTTCCTGAGGCTGTTGGTGAGCTGAGGAAATCGAGCTCCCCCGAGGGAGCGTGCATCATGCTGCCCTTCACTCGGCACAGACACGGGCACTCCGAAGGGCCTACGTGTCTGAATGTTGATCTTCAACTCAGGGGAGCCTGGGGGTTACTCAGTGTCTTTGTACGGAAACGGGTGCAGACGCAAGGGAGCAGGAGTCCTGAGAAGATTAGTACCGTGAAACTAATGCAGAAGTGCGACTAAGGCCTCATGGAAGCTGCGCACTCCTACCCTGCTGCATGGCATATCAGGGCCCTCCTTCGAAGTTGGGCCTCACGTTGAGATTCCCTTTAGCTATAGAACAGGACAGGATGAGCTCTGACCGAGAAACTGGGATACCCTGTTTCTTCGTGAAACCTTTTTTTCCCTCTCACAGCCATGCCTGCCGTGAGTATAAGGCTGACAACCACAGTGTTTTTAAGGGATCTTCAAGGCGCATAAGAGGAGCTTTCAAGGTGGGAAAACAAGGCCAGTCCCATCAGGCACCATCTCCAGGATGACACTCAGAGTAAGTGTCTCAGGGTACTGGCAGGTCAAAAGAGACCTAGCTAGCTCCCTGGCTCTTCCCTGATTCAACTTTTCTACACAGGGTGTTCTGCGTGTAGTGAACTGCCTAGACGAAAGAGGGCCCTAGGTCTCTGAGGGTCCGGTGCCTCTCCCAAAAGCCTGAAGTGTTCCACAGAAAACTGTGCTGTAGTGGAAGTTGCAATGCAAGCTGCCTTTCTCCTTGAGATACGGTGACTTAAGCTATGAGGTCCTAGAAGGACTTGTAAGCAGAGAGTTTTTCTCAGTACAGCTCAGACTAGGGCAACGAGGACGACTTCCACGGCATGCCTGACTTTCTAGAACCGTGTTCATGAAACCTTTCGGTAGTTGGGGATATCTAGCTCCCCGAGTAAAGCGTGCAGCGTGTTACCCTTCACTCGGCCTACCCAGGGGCATCCTGACGGGCCTACGGGTCTGACTGTGGCCCAGCAAGCCCAGGGAAGCCTTGGAGTACTCAGTGTCTTTGTATGGAAACGAGTGCTGCCGCGAGGCATTTAGGAGTCCTGAAAACCTTACTAGCGTTCATCTAACGCAGGAGAACTTCTAAGGCCTCATGGAAACTGTTGCACGCCTACCCCGCTACTTGGCATATCAGGGCCCACCTTGGAAGTGAGAGCTCCCTTTGAGTTTCCCTTTAGCTATAAAACAGGACAGGATGCGCTCTGACTCGGAAACTAAAATACCCTGTCTCTTCGTGTAACCTCTTTTTCCTCTAACAGTCATGCCTGCAATGAGTATAAGCCTGACAACAGCAGGGTTTTTAAGGGAGCTTCAAGGCGCAGAAGAGGAGCTTTCAAGGTGGGAAAACGAGGCCAGTCCCATCAGGCACCATCTCCAGGTTGACACGCAGCGTAAGTGTCTCTGGCTTCTGGCAGGTCCAAAGAGACCTAGCTACCTCCCTGGCTCTTCCCTCATTCAACTTTTCTACACAGGGTGCTCTGCGTGTAGTGAAATGCCTAGACGAAAGAGTGCCCTAGGTCTCCTAGGGTCCTGTGCCTCTCCCAAAAGCCTGAAGTGTTCCACAGAAAACAGTGTTGTAGTGGAAGTTGCAATGCAATCTGCCTTTAATCTTGAGATACGGTGACTTGTTATGAGGTCCTAGAAGGACTTGTAAGCAGAGAGTTTTTCTCAGTACAGCTGAGACTAGGGTCACGAGGACGATTTCCATGGTATGCTGGATTTTCTAGAACTGTGTTCATGAAACCTTTCTGTAGCTGGGGATACCTAGCTCCCCGAATGAAGCGTGCAGTGTGTTACCCTTTACTCCGCCTACCCATGGGCACCCTGACAGGCCTACGGGTCTGACTGTGGCCCAGCAAGCCCAGGGAAGCCTTGGAGTACTCAGTGTCCTTGTACGGAAACGAGTGCTGCCGCGAGGGCTCTACGAGTCCTGAAAAGCTTACTAGCGTTCAACTAAAGCAGAAGAGCGACTAAGGCCTCATGGAAGCTGCTGCACGCCTACTCCACTGCATGGCGTATCAGGGCCCTCCTTCGAAGCTAGGCCTCACTTTGAGTTTCCCTTTAGCTAGAGAACAGGACAGGATGAGCTCTGAATCAGAAACTGGAATACGTGTTTCTTCGTGAAACCTCTTTTTCCCTCTCACAGCCATGCCTGTCGTGAGTATAAGCCCGACACCAACAGTGTTTTTCAGTTAGCTTCTAGGCGCATAAAAGGAGCTTTCATGATGGGACAGCAAGGCTAGCCCCATCAGGTCCTGTTTCCAGATTGACACACAGCATAAGTAGCTGTGGTTTCTAAGAGGTCAAAAGAGACCTGGCTACCTACTTGGCTCTGCCCAGAATCAATATTTCTGCACAGGGTGTTGTACGTGTAGTGAAGTGCCTAGACAATAGACTGCCCTAGGTCTCTAAGAGCCCTGTGCATGTCCCAAAGCCTGAAGTGTTACACAGAACACTGTGCCGTAGTGGAAGTTGGAATGCAAGCCGTCTTTCTCCTTGAGATACGGTGACTTCAGGTACGAGGTCCTCGAAGGACTTCAAAGCAGAGAGTTTTACTCAGTACAGCTCAGAATCGGCCGATGAGGCAGACTTCCATGGTTTGCTGGCCTTGCTAGAACCGTGTTCCTGAGGCTGATGGTGAGCTGAGGAAATCTAGCTTTCCCAAGAAAGAGTGCAGTTTGTTATCTTTCACTCGGCCTAAAAAGGGGCACACTGAAGGGCCTACGGGTCTGAGTGTGGCCCAGCAAGCCCAGGGGAGTCCTGGGGTACTCAGAGTTCTTGTACGCAAATGGGTACTGACACGAGTGGGCCTGGAGTCCTGAGAAGAGTAGTACCTTTAAACTAATGCAGGACTGCGACTAAGGCCTCAAGGAAAATGCTGCACAACTACCCTTCTGGAGGGCAAATCAGAGCCTTAGGTCGAGGGTAGGGCGCACGTTGAGATTCCCCTTAGCTCTAGTGCAGGGCAGGATATGCTCCCCACCAGGGCCTGGAAGCACCCTCTTTCTTTGGAGAAAACTCATTTTCTTCCAGAGCCATGCCTGGAGTGAGGACAAGTCCGACAACCACAGTGTTTTTCAGGTAGCTTCAAGGCCGCATGAATGGAGCTTTCAAGACGGGAAAACAAGGCTTGTCTCCTAAGGCCGCCATTTCCAGGCTGACACGCAGAAGAAGCATCTGTGGTTTCTAGCAGGTCAAAAGAGACCTAGCTCCTCACTGGGTCCTTGGAGAATCAACTTTTCTCTGCAGGGTGTTCTGCGTGTAGCGAACTGCCTAAATGAAAGAATTCCCTAGGTGTCCTGGGCTCCTGGGCATCTTCCAAAAGCCTGCGGCGTTACACCAGAAAGTGTGCTCTAGTTGCACTTGGACCACAAGCCGACTCTCTCCTAGAGGTTGGTTGACTTCAGCTAGGAGCTGGTAGAAGGAACTGTAAGCAAAGAGTTTTCCTCAGTACAGCTCGGACTACTGTAAGCAGGCAGACTGGCATGGCATGCTGCACCTACTACAACCGTGTTCCTGAGGCTGTTGGTGAGCTGAGGAAATCGAGCTCCCCCGAGGGAGCGTGCATCATGCTGCCCTTCACTCGGCACAGACACGGGCACTCCGAAGGGCCTACGTGTCTGAATGTTGATCTTCAACTCAGGGGAGCCTGGGGGTTACTCAGTGTCTTTGTACGGAAACGGGTGCAGACGCAAGGGAGCAGGAGTCCTGAGAAGATTAGTACCGTGAAACTAATGCAGAAGTGCGACTAAGGCCTCATGGAAGCTGCGCACTCCTACCCTGCTGCATGGCATATCAGGGCCCTCCTTCGAAGTTGGGCCTCACGTTGAGATTCCCTTTAGCTATAGAACAGGACAGGATGAGCTCTGACCGAGAAACTGGGATACCCTGTTTCTTCGTGAAACCTTTTTTTCCCTCTCACAGCCATGCCTGCCGTGAGTATAAGGCTGACAACCACAGTGTTTTTAAGGGATCTTCAAGGCGCATAAGAGGAGCTTTCAAGGTGGGAAAACAAGGCCAGTCCCATCAGGCACCATCTCCAGGATGACACTCAGAGTAAGTGTCTCAGGGTACTGGCAGGTCAAAAGAGACCTAGCTAGCTCCCTGGCTCTTCCCTGATTCAACTTTTCTACACAGGGTGTTCTGCGTGTAGTGAACTGCCTAGACGAAAGAGGGCCCTAGGTCTCTGAGGGTCCGGTGCCTCTCCCAAAAGCCTGAAGTGTTCCACAGAAAACTGTGCTGTAGTGGAAGTTGCAATGCAAGCTGCCTTTCTCCTTGAGATACGGTGACTTAAGCTATGAGGTCCTAGAAGGACTTGTAAGCAGAGAGTTTTTCTCAGTACAGCTCAGACTAGGGCAACGAGGACGACTTCCACGGCATGCCTGACTTTCTAGAACCGTGTTCATGAAACCTTTCGGTAGTTGGGGATATCTAGCTCCCCGAGTAAAGCGTGCAGCGTGTTACCCTTCACTCGGCCTACCCAGGGGCATCCTGACGGGCCTACGGGTCTGACTGTGGCCCAGCAAGCCCAGGGAAGCCTTGGAGTACTCAGTGTCTTTGTATGGAAACGAGTGCTGCCGCGAGGCATTTAGGAGTCCTGAAAACCTTACTAGCGTTCATCTAACGCAGGAGAACTTCTAAGGCCTCATGGAAACTGTTGCACGCCTACCCCGCTACTTGGCATATCAGGGCCCACCTTGGAAGTGAGAGCTCCCTTTGAGTTTCCCTTTAGCTATAAAACAGGACAGGATGCGCTCTGACTCGGAAACTAAAATACCCTGTCTCTTCGTGTAACCTCTTTTTCCTCTAACAGTCATGCCTGCAATGAGTATAAGCCTGACAACAACAGGGTTTTTAAGGGAGCTTCAAGGCGCAGAAGAGGAGCTTTCAAGGTGGGAAAACAAGGCCAGTCCCATCAGGCACCATCTCCAGGTTGACACGCAGCGTAAGTGTCTCTGGCTTCTGGCAGGTCCAAAGAGACCTAGCTACCTCCCTGGCTCTTCCCTCATTCAACTTTTCTACACAGGGTGCTCTGCGTGTAGTGAAATGCCTAGACGAAAGAGTGCCCTAGGTCTCCTAGGGTCCTGTGCCTCTCCCAAAAGCCTGAAGTGTTCCACAGAAAACAGTGTTGTAGTGGAAGTTGCAATGCAATCTGCCTTTAATCTTGAGATACGGTGACTTGTTATGAGGTCCTAGAAGGACTTGTAAGCAGAGAGTTTTTCTCAGTACAGCTGAGACTAGGGTCACGAGGACGATTTCCATGGTATGCTGGATTTTCTAGAACTGTGTTCATGAAACCTTTCTGTAGCTGGGGATACCTAGCTCCCCGAATGAAGCGTGCAGTGTGTTACCCTTTACTCCGCCTACCCATGGGCACCCTGACAGGCCTACGGGTCTGACTGTGGCCCAGCAAGCCCAGGGAAGCCTTGGAGTACTCAGTGTCCTTGTACGGAAACGAGTGCTGCCGCGAGGGCTCTACGAGTCCTGAAAAGCTTACTAGCGTTCAACTAAAGCAGAAGAGCGACTAAGGCCTCATGGAAGCTGCTGCACGCCTACTCCACTGCATGGCGTATCAGGGCCCTCCTTCGAAGCTAGGCCTCACTTTGAGTTTCCCTTTAGCTAGAGAACAGGACAGGATGAGCTCTGAATCAGAAACTGGAATACGTGTTTCTTCGTGAAACCTCTTTTTCCCTCTCACAGCCATGCCTGTCGTGAGTATAAGCCCGACACCAACAGTGTTTTTCAGTTAGCTTCTAGGCGCATAAAAGGAGCTTTCATGATGGGACAGCAAGGCTAGCCCCATCAGGTCCTGTTTCCAGATTGACACACAGCATAAGTAGCTGTGGTTTCTAAGAGGTCAAAAGAGACCTGGCTACCTACTTGGCTCTGCCCAGAATCAATATTTCTGCACAGGGTGTTGTACGTGTAGTGAAGTGCCTAGACAATAGACTGCCCTAGGTCTCTAAGAGCCCTGTGCATGTCCCAAAGCCTGAAGTGTTACACAGAACACTGTGCCGTAGTGGAAGTTGGAATGCAAGCCGTCTTTCTCCTTGAGATACGGTGACTTCAGGTACGAGGTCCTCGAAGGACTTCAAAGCAGAGAGTTTTACTCAGTACAGCTCAGAATCGGCCGATGAGGCAGACTTCCATGGTTTGCTGGCCTTGCTAGAACCGTGTTCCTGAGGCTGATGGTGAGCTGAGGAAATCTAGCTTTCCCAAGAAAGAGTGCAGTTTGTTATCTTTCACTCGGCCTAAAAAGGGGCACACTGAAGGGCCTACGGGTCTGAGTGTGGCCCAGCAAGCCCAGGGGAGTCCTGGGGTACTCAGAGTTCTTGTACGCAAATGGGTACTGACACGAGTGGGCCTGGAGTCCTGAGAAGAGTAGTACCTTTAAACTAATGCAGGACTGCGACTAAGGCCTCAAGGAAAATGCTGCACAACTACCCTTCTGGAGGGCAAATCAGAGCCTTAGGTCGAGGGTAGGGCGCACGTTGAGATTCCCCTTAGCTCTAGTGCAGGGCAGGATATGCTCCCCACCAGGGCCTGGAAGCACCCTCTTTCTTTGGAGAAAACTCATTTTCTTCCAGAGCCATGCCTGGAGTGAGGACAAGTCCGACAACCACAGTGTTTTTCAGGTAGCTTCAAGGCCGCATGAATGGAGCTTTCAAGACGGGAAAACAAGGCTTGTCTCCTAAGGCCGCCATTTCCAGGCTGACACGCAGAAGAAGCATCTGTGGTTTCTAGCAGGTCAAAAGAGACCTAGCTCCTCACTGGGTCCTTGGAGAATCAACTTTTCTCTGCAGGGTGTTCTGCGTGTAGCGAACTGCCTAAATGAAAGAATTCCCTAGGTGTCCTGGGCTCCTGGGCATCTTCCAAAAGCCTGCGGCGTTACACCAGAAAGTGTGCTCTAGTTGCACTTGGACCACAAGCCGACTCTCTCCTAGAGGTTGGTTGACTTCAGCTAGGAGCTGGTAGAAGGAACTGTAAGCAAAGAGTTTTCCTCAGTACAGCTCGGACTACTGTAAGCAGGCAGACTGGCATGGCATGCTGCACCTACTACAACCGTGTTCCTGAGGCTGTTGGTGAGCTGAGGAAATCGAGCTCCCCCGAGGGAGCGTGCATCATGCTGCCCTTCACTCGGCACAGACACGGGCACTCCGAAGGGCCTACGTGTCTGAATGTTGATCTTCAACTCAGGGGAGCCTGGGGGTTACTCAGTGTCTTTGTACGGAAACGGGTGCAGACGCAAGGGAGCAGGAGTCCTGAGAAGATTAGTACCGTGAAACTAATGCAGAAGTGCGACTAAGGCCTCATGGAAGCTGCGCACTCCTACCCTGCTGCATGGCATATCAGGGCCCTCCTTCGAAGTTGGGCCTCACGTTGAGATTCCCTTTAGCTATAGAACAGGACAGGATGAGCTCTGACCGAGAAACTGGGATACCCTGTTTCTTCGTGAAACCTTTTTTTCCCTCTCACAGCCATGCCTGCCGTGAGTATAAGGCTGACAACCACAGTGTTTTTAAGGGATCTTCAAGGCGCATAAGAGGAGCTTTCAAGGTGGGAAAACAAGGCCAGTCCCATCAGGCACCATCTCCAGGATGACACTCAGAGTAAGTGTCTCAGGGTACTGGCAGGTCAAAAGAGACCTAGCTAGCTCCCTGGCTCTTCCCTGATTCAACTTTTCTACACAGGGTGTTCTGCGTGTAGTGAACTGCCTAGACGAAAGAGGGCCCTAGGTCTCTGAGGGTCCGGTGCCTCTCCCAAAAGCCTGAAGTGTTCCACAGAAAACTGTGCTGTAGTGGAAGTTGCAATGCAAGCTGCCTTTCTCCTTGAGATACGGTGACTTAAGCTATGAGGTCCTAGAAGGACTTGTAAGCAGAGAGTTTTTCTCAGTACAGCTCAGACTAGGGCAACGAGGACGACTTCCACGGCATGCCTGACTTTCTAGAACCGTGTTCATGAAACCTTTCGGTAGTTGGGGATATCTAGCTCCCCGAGTAAAGCGTGCAGCGTGTTACCCTTCACTCGGCCTACCCAGGGGCATCCTGACGGGCCTACGGGTCTGACTGTGGCCCAGCAAGCCCAGGGAAGCCTTGGAGTACTCAGTGTCTTTGTATGGAAACGAGTGCTGCCGCGAGGCATTTAGGAGTCCTGAAAACCTTACTAGCGTTCATCTAACGCAGGAGAACTTCTAAGGCCTCATGGAAACTGTTGCACGCCTACCCCGCTACTTGGCATATCAGGGCCCACCTTGGAAGTGAGAGCTCCCTTTGAGTTTCCCTTTAGCTATAAAACAGGACAGGATGCGCTCTGACTCGGAAACTAAAATACCCTGTCTCTTCGTGTAACCTCTTTTTCCTCTAACAGTCATGCCTGCAATGAGTATAAGCCTGACAACAACAGGGTTTTTAAGGGAGCTTCAAGGCGCAGAAGAGGAGCTTTCAAGGTGGGAAAACAAGGCCAGTCCCATCAGGCACCATCTCCAGGTTGACACGCAGCGTAAGTGTCTCTGGCTTCTGGCAGGTCCAAAGAGACCTAGCTACCTCCCTGGCTCTTCCCTCATTCAACTTTTCTACACAGGGTGCTCTGCGTGTAGTGAAATGCCTAGACGAAAGAGTGCCCTAGGTCTCCTAGGGTCCTGTGCCTCTCCCAAAAGCCTGAAGTGTTCCACAGAAAACAGTGTTGTAGTGGAAGTTGCAATGCAATCTGCCTTTAATCTTGAGATACGGTGACTTGTTATGAGGTCCTAGAAGGACTTGTAAGCAGAGAGTTTTTCTCAGTACAGCTGAGACTAGGGTCACGAGGACGATTTCCATGGTATGCTGGATTTTCTAGAACTGTGTTCATGAAACCTTTCTGTAGCTGGGGATACCTAGCTCCCCGAATGAAGCGTGCAGTGTGTTACCCTTTACTCCGCCTACCCATGGGCACCCTGACAGGCCTACGGGTCTGACTGTGGCCCAGCAAGCCCAGGGAAGCCTTGGAGTACTCAGTGTCCTTGTACGGAAACGAGTGCTGCCGCGAGGGCTCTACGAGTCCTGAAAAGCTTACTAGCGTTCAACTAAAGCAGAAGAGCGACTAAGGCCTCATGGAAGCTGCTGCACGCCTACTCCACTGCATGGCGTATCAGGGCCCTCCTTCGAAGCTAGGCCTCACTTTGAGTTTCCCTTTAGCTAGAGAACAGGACAGGATGAGCTCTGAATCAGAAACTGGAATACGTGTTTCTTCGTGAAACCTCTTTTTCCCTCTCACAGCCATGCCTGTCGTGAGTATAAGCCCGACACCAACAGTGTTTTTCAGTTAGCTTCTAGGCGCATAAAAGGAGCTTTCATGATGGGACAGCAAGGCTAGCCCCATCAGGTCCTGTTTCCAGATTGACACACAGCATAAGTAGCTGTGGTTTCTAAGAGGTCAAAAGAGACCTGGCTACCTACTTGGCTCTGCCCAGAATCAATATTTCTGCACAGGGTGTTGTACGTGTAGTGAAGTGCCTAGACAATAGACTGCCCTAGGTCTCTAAGAGCCCTGTGCATGTCCCAAAGCCTGAAGTGTTACACAGAACACTGTGCCGTAGTGGAAGTTGGAATGCAAGCCGTCTTTCTCCTTGAGATACGGTGACTTCAGGTACGAGGTCCTCGAAGGACTTCAAAGCAGAGAGTTTTACTCAGTACAGCTCAGAATCGGCCGATGAGGCAGACTTCCATGGTTTGCTGGCCTTGCTAGAACCGTGTTCCTGAGGCTGATGGTGAGCTGAGGAAATCTAGCTTTCCCAAGAAAGAGTGCAGTTTGTTATCTTTCACTCGGCCTAAAAAGGGGCACACTGAAGGGCCTACGGGTCTGAGTGTGGCCCAGCAAGCCCAGGGGAGTCCTGGGGTACTCAGAGTTCTTGTACGCAAATGGGTACTGACACGAGTGGGCCTGGAGTCCTGAGAAGAGTAGTACCTTTAAACTAATGCAGGACTGCGACTAAGGCCTCAAGGAAAATGCTGCACAACTACCCTTCTGGAGGGCAAATCAGAGCCTTAGGTCGAGGGTAGGGCGCACGTTGAGATTCCCCTTAGCTCTAGTGCAGGGCAGGATATGCTCCCCACCAGGGCCTGGAAGCACCCTCTTTCTTTGGAGAAAACTCATTTTCTTCCAGAGCCATGCCTGGAGTGAGGACAAGTCCGACAACCACAGTGTTTTTCAGGTAGCTTCAAGGCCGCATGAATGGAGCTTTCAAGACGGGAAAACAAGGCTTGTCTCCTAAGGCCGCCATTTCCAGGCTGACACGCAGAAGAAGCATCTGTGGTTTCTAGCAGGTCAAAAGAGACCTAGCTCCTCACTGGGTCCTTGGAGAATCAACTTTTCTCTGCAGGGTGTTCTGCGTGTAGCGAACTGCCTAAATGAAAGAATTCCCTAGGTGTCCTGGGCTCCTGGGCATCTTCCAAAAGCCTGCGGCGTTACACCAGAAAGTGTGCTCTAGTTGCACTTGGACCACAAGCCGACTCTCTCCTAGAGGTTGGTTGACTTCAGCTAGGAGCTGGTAGAAGGAACTGTAAGCAAAGAGTTTTCCTCAGTACAGCTCGGACTACTGTAAGCAGGCAGACTGGCATGGCATGCTGCACCTACTACAACCGTGTTCCTGAGGCTGTTGGTGAGCTGAGGAAATCGAGCTCCCCCGAGGGAGCGTGCATCATGCTGCCCTTCACTCGGCACAGACACGGGCACTCCGAAGGGCCTACGTGTCTGAATGTTGATCTTCAACTCAGGGGAGCCTGGGGGTTACTCAGTGTCTTTGTACGGAAACGGGTGCAGACGCAAGGGAGCAGGAGTCCTGAGAAGATTAGTACCGTGAAACTAATGCAGAAGTGCGACTAAGGCCTCATGGAAGCTGCGCACTCCTACCCTGCTGCATGGCATATCAGGGCCCTCCTTCGAAGTTGGGCCTCACGTTGAGATTCCCTTTAGCTATAGAACAGGACAGGATGAGCTCTGACCGAGAAACTGGGATACCCTGTTTCTTCGTGAAACCTTTTTTTCCCTCTCACAGCCATGCCTGCCGTGAGTATAAGGCTGACAACCACAGTGTTTTTAAGGGATCTTCAAGGCGCATAAGAGGAGCTTTCAAGGTGGGAAAACAAGGCCAGTCCCATCAGGCACCATCTCCAGGATGACACTCAGAGTAAGTGTCTCAGGGTACTGGCAGGTCAAAAGAGACCTAGCTAGCTCCCTGGCTCTTCCCTGATTCAACTTTTCTACACAGGGTGTTCTGCGTGTAGTGAACTGCCTAGACGAAAGAGGGCCCTAGGTCTCTGAGGGTCCGGTGCCTCTCCCAAAAGCCTGAAGTGTTCCACAGAAAACTGTGCTGTAGTGGAAGTTGCAATGCAAGCTGCCTTTCTCCTTGAGATACGGTGACTTAAGCTATGAGGTCCTAGAAGGACTTGTAAGCAGAGAGTTTTTCTCAGTACAGCTCAGACTAGGGCAACGAGGACGACTTCCACGGCATGCCTGACTTTCTAGAACCGTGTTCATGAAACCTTTCGGTAGTTGGGGATATCTAGCTCCCCGAGTAAAGCGTGCAGCGTGTTACCCTTCACTCGGCCTACCCAGGGGCATCCTGACGGGCCTACGGGTCTGACTGTGGCCCAGCAAGCCCAGGGAAGCCTTGGAGTACTCAGTGTCTTTGTATGGAAACGAGTGCTGCCGCGAGGCATTTAGGAGTCCTGAAAACCTTACTAGCGTTCATCTAACGCAGGAGAACTTCTAAGGCCTCATGGAAACTGTTGCACGCCTACCCCGCTACTTGGCATATCAGGGCCCACCTTGGAAGTGAGAGCTCCCTTTGAGTTTCCCTTTAGCTATAAAACAGGACAGGATGCGCTCTGACTCGGAAACTAAAATACCCTGTCTCTTCGTGTAACCTCTTTTTCCTCTAACAGTCATGCCTGCAATGAGTATAAGCCTGACAACAGCAGGGTTTTTAAGGGAGCTTCAAGGCGCATAAGAGGAGCTTTCAAGGTGGGAAAACAAGGCCAGTCCCATCAGGCACCATCTCCAGGTTGACACGCAGCGTAAGTGTCTCTGGCTTCTGGCAGGTCCAAAGAGACCTAGCTACCTCCCTGGCTCTTCCCTCATTCAACTTTTCTACACAGGGTGCTCTGCGTGTAGTGAAATGCCTAGACGAAAGAGTGCCCTAGGTCTCCTAGGGTCCTGTGCCTCTCCCAAAAGCCTGAAGTGTTCCACAGAAAACAGTGTTGTAGTGGAAGTTGCAATGCAATCTGCCTTTAATCTTGAGATACGGTGACTTGTTATGAGGTCCTAGAAGGACTTGTAAGCAGAGAGTTTTTCTCAGTACAGCTGAGACTAGGGTCACGAGGACGATTTCCATGGTATGCTGGATTTTCTAGAACTGTGTTCATGAAACCTTTCTGTAGCTGGGGATACCTAGCTCCCCGAATGAAGCGTGCAGTGTGTTACCCTTTACTCCGCCTACCCATGGGCACCCTGACAGGCCTACGGGTCTGACTGTGGCCCAGCAAGCCCAGGGAAGCCTTGGAGTACTCAGTGTCCTTGTACGGAAACGAGTGCTGCCGCGAGGGCTCTACGAGTCCTGAATACCTTACTAGCGTTCAACTAAAGCAGAAGAGCGACTAAGGCCTCATGGAAGCTGCTGCACGCCTACTCCACTGCATGGCGTATCAGGGCCCTCCTTCGAAGCTAGGCCTCACTTTGAGTTTCCCTTTAGCTAGAGAACAGGACAGGATGAGCTCTGAATCAGAAACTGGAATACGTGTTTCTTCGTGAAACCTCTTTTTCCCTCTCACAGCCATGCCTGTCGTGAGTATAAGCCCGACACCAACAGTGTTTTTCAGTTAGCTTCTAGGCGCATAAAAGGAGCTTTCATGATGGGACAGCAAGGCTAGCCCCATCAGGTCCTGTTTCCAGATTGACACACAGCATAAGTAGCTGTGGTTTCTAAGAGGTCAAAAGAGACCTGGCTACCTACTTGGCTCTGCCCAGAATCAATATTTCTGCACAGGGTGTTGTACGTGTAGTGAAGTGCCTAGACAATAGACTGCCCTAGGTCTCTAAGAGCCCTGTGCATGTCCCAAAGCCTGAAGTGTTACACAGAACACTGTGCCGTAGTGGAAGTTGGAATGCAAGCCGTCTTTCTCCTTGAGATACGGTGACTTCAGGTACGAGGTCCTCGAAGGACTTCAAAGCAGAGAGTTTTACTCAGTACAGCTCAGAATCGGCCGATGAGGCAGACTTCCATGGTTTGCTGGCCTTGCTAGAACCGTGTTCCTGAGGCTGATGGTGAGCTGAGGAAATCTAGCTTTCCCAAGAAAGAGTGCAGTTTGTTATCTTTCACTCGGCCTAAAAAGGGGCACACTGAAGGGCCTACGGGTCTGAGTGTGGCCCAGCAAGCCCAGGGGAGTCCTGGGGTACTCAGAGTTCTTGTACGCAAATGGGTACTGACACGAGTGGGCCTGGAGTCCTGAGAAGAGTAGTACCTTTAAACTAATGCAGGACTGCGACTAAGGCCTCAAGGAAAATGCTGCACAACTACCCTTCTGGAGGGCAAATCAGAGCCTTAGGTCGAGGGTAGGGCGCACGTTGAGATTCCCCTTAGCTCTAGTGCAGGGCAGGATATGCTCCCCACCAGGGCCTGGAAGCACCCTCTTTCTTTGGAGAAAACTCATTTTCTTCCAGAGCCATGCCTGGAGTGAGGACAAGTCCGACAACCACAGTGTTTTTCAGGTAGCTTCAAGGCCGCATGAATGGAGCTTTCAAGACGGGAAAACAAGGCTTGTCTCCTAAGGCCGCCATTTCCAGGCTGACACGCAGAAGAAGCATCTGTGGTTTCTAGCAGGTCAAAAGAGACCTAGCTCCTCACTGGGTCCTTGGAGAATCAACTTTTCTCTGCAGGGTGTTCTGCGTGTAGCGAACTGCCTAAATGAAAGAATTCCCTAGGTGTCCTGGGCTCCTGGGCATCTTCCAAAAGCCTGCGGCGTTACACCAGAAAGTGTGCTCTAGTTGCACTTGGACCACAAGCCGACTCTCTCCTAGAGGTTGGTTGACTTCAGCTAGGAGCTGGTAGAAGGAACTGTAAGCAAAGAGTTTTCCTCAGTACAGCTCGGACTACTGTAAGCAGGCAGACTGGCATGGCATGCTGCACCTACTACAACCGTGTTCCTGAGGCTGTTGGTGAGCTGAGGAAATCGAGCTCCCCCGAGGGAGCGTGCATCATGCTGCCCTTCACTCGGCACAGACACGGGCACTCCGAAGGGCCTACGTGTCTGAATGTTGATCTTCAACTCAGGGGAGCCTGGGGGTTACTCAGTGTCTTTGTACGGAAACGGGTGCAGACGCAAGGGAGCAGGAGTCCTGAGAAGATTAGTACCGTGAAACTAATGCAGAAGTGCGACTAAGGCCTCATGGAAGCTGCGCACTCCTACCCTGCTGCATGGCATATCAGGGCCCTCCTTCGAAGTTGGGCCTCACGTTGAGATTCCCTTTAGCTATAGAACAGGACAGGATGAGCTCTGACCGAGAAACTGGGATACCCTGTTTCTTCGTGAAACCTTTTTTTCCCTCTCACAGCCATGCCTGCCGTGAGTATAAGGCTGACAACCACAGTGTTTTTAAGGGATCTTCAAGGCGCATAAGAGGAGCTTTCAAGGTGGGAAAACAAGGCCAGTCCCATCAGGCACCATCTCCAGGATGACACTCAGAGTAAGTGTCTCAGGGTACTGGCAGGTCAAAAGAGACCTAGCTAGCTCCCTGGCTCTTCCCTGATTCAACTTTTCTACACAGGGTGTTCTGCGTGTAGTGAACTGCCTAGACGAAAGAGGGCCCTAGGTCTCTGAGGGTCCGGTGCCTCTCCCAAAAGCCTGAAGTGTTCCACAGAAAACTGTGCTGTAGTGGAAGTTGCAATGCAAGCTGCCTTTCTCCTTGAGATACGGTGACTTAAGCTATGAGGTCCTAGAAGGACTTGTAAGCAGAGAGTTTTTCTCAGTACAGCTCAGACTAGGGCAACGAGGACGACTTCCACGGCATGCCTGACTTTCTAGAACCGTGTTCATGAAACCTTTCGGTAGTTGGGGATATCTAGCTCCCCGAGTAAAGCGTGCAGCGTGTTACCCTTCACTCGGCCTACCCAGGGGCATCCTGACGGGCCTACGGGTCTGACTGTGGCCCAGCAAGCCCAGGGAAGCCTTGGAGTACTCAGTGTCTTTGTATGGAAACGAGTGCTGCCGCGAGGCATTTAGGAGTCCTGAAAACCTTACTAGCGTTCATCTAACGCAGGAGAACTTCTAAGGCCTCATGGAAACTGTTGCACGCCTACCCCGCTACTTGGCATATCAGGGCCCACCTTGGAAGTGAGAGCTCCCTTTGAGTTTCCCTTTAGCTATAAAACAGGACAGGATGCGCTCTGACTCGGAAACTAAAATACCCTGTCTCTTCGTGTAACCTCTTTTTCCTCTAACAGTCATGCCTGCAATGAGTATAAGCCTGACAACAGCAGGGTTTTTAAGGGAGCTTCAAGGCGCAGAAGAGGAGCTTTCAAGGTGGGAAAACAAGGCCAGTCCCATCAGGCACCATCTCCAGGTTGACACGCAGCGTAAGTGTCTCTGGCTTCTGGCAGGTCCAAAGAGACCTAGCTACCTCCCTGGCTCTTCCCTCATTCAACTTTTCTACACAGGGTGCTCTGCGTGTAGTGAAATGCCTAGACGAAAGAGTGCCCTAGGTCTCCTAGGGTCCTGTGCCTCTCCCAAAAGCCTGAAGTGTTCCACAGAAAACAGTGTTGTAGTGGAAGTTGCAATGCAATCTGCCTTTAATCTTGAGATACGGTGACTTGTTATGAGGTCCTAGAAGGACTTGTAAGCAGAGAGTTTTTCTCAGTACAGCTGAGACTAGGGTCACGAGGACGATTTCCATGGTATGCTGGATTTTCTAGAACTGTGTTCATGAAACCTTTCTGTAGCTGGGGATACCTAGCTCCCCGAATGAAGCGTGCAGTGTGTTACCCTTTACTCCGCCTACCCATGGGCACCCTGACAGGCCTACGGGTCTGACTGTGGCCCAGCAAGCCCAGGGAAGCCTTGGAGTACTCAGTGTCCTTGTACGGAAACGAGTGCTGCCGCGAGGGCTCTACGAGTCCTGAATACCTTACTAGCGTTCAACTAAAGCAGAAGAGCGACTAAGGCCTCATGGAAGCTGCTGCACGCCTACTCCACTGCATGGCGTATCAGGGCCCTCCTTCGAAGCTAGGCCTCACTTTGAGTTTCCCTTTAGCTAGAGAACAGGACAGGATGAGCTCTGAATCAGAAACTGGAATACGTGTTTCTTCGTGAAACCTCTTTTTCCCTCTCACAGCCATGCCTGTCGTGAGTATAAGCCCGACACCAACAGTGTTTTTCAGTTAGCTTCTAGGCGCATAAAAGGAGCTTTCATGATGGGACAGCAAGGCTAGCCCCATCAGGTCCTGTTTCCAGATTGACACACAGCATAAGTAGCTGTGGTTTCTAAGAGGTCAAAAGAGACCTGGCTACCTACTTGGCTCTGCCCAGAATCAATATTTCTGCACAGGGTGTTGTACGTGTAGTGAAGTGCCTAGACAATAGACTGCCCTAGGTCTCTAAGAGCCCTGTGCATGTCCCAAAGCCTGAAGTGTTACACAGAACACTGTGCCGTAGTGGAAGTTGGAATGCAAGCCGTCTTTCTCCTTGAGATACGGTGACTTCAGGTACGAGGTCCTCGAAGGACTTCAAAGCAGAGAGTTTTACTCAGTACAGCTCAGAATCGGCCGATGAGGCAGACTTCCATGGTTTGCTGGCCTTGCTAGAACCGTGTTCCTGAGGCTGATGGTGAGCTGAGGAAATCTAGCTTTCCCAAGAAAGAGTGCAGTTTGTTATCTTTCACTCGGCCTAAAAAGGGGCACACTGAAGGGCCTACGGGTCTGAGTGTGGCCCAGCAAGCCCAGGGGAGTCCTGGGGTACTCAGAGTTCTTGTACGCAAATGGGTACTGACACGAGTGGGCCTGGAGTCCTGAGAAGAGTAGTACCTTTAAACTAATGCAGGACTGCGACTAAGGCCTCAAGGAAAATGCTGCACAACTACCCTTCTGGAGGGCAAATCAGAGCCTTAGGTCGAGGGTAGGGCGCACGTTGAGATTCCCCTTAGCTCTAGTGCAGGGCAGGATATGCTCCCCACCAGGGCCTGGAAGCACCCTCTTTCTTTGGAGAAAACTCATTTTCTTCCAGAGCCATGCCTGGAGTGAGGACAAGTCCGACAACCACAGTGTTTTTCAGGTAGCTTCAAGGCCGCATGAATGGAGCTTTCAAGACGGGAAAACAAGGCTTGTCTCCTAAGGCCGCCATTTCCAGGCTGACACGCAGAAGAAGCATCTGTGGTTTCTAGCAGGTCAAAAGAGACCTAGCTCCTCACTGGGTCCTTGGAGAATCAACTTTTCTCTGCAGGGTGTTCTGCGTGTAGCGAACTGCCTAAATGAAAGAATTCCCTAGGTGTCCTGGGCTCCTGGGCATCTTCCAAAAGCCTGCGGCGTTACACCAGAAAGTGTGCTCTAGTTGCACTTGGACCACAAGCCGACTCTCTCCTAGAGGTTGGTTGACTTCAGCTAGGAGCTGGTAGAAGGAACTGTAAGCAAAGAGTTTTCCTCAGTACAGCTCGGACTACTGTAAGCAGGCAGACTGGCATGGCATGCTGCACCTACTACAACCGTGTTCCTGAGGCTGTTGGTGAGCTGAGGAAATCGAGCTCCCCCGAGGGAGCGTGCATCATGCTGCCCTTCACTCGGCACAGACACGGGCACTCCGAAGGGCCTACGTGTCTGAATGTTGATCTTCAACTCAGGGGAGCCTGGGGGTTACTCAGTGTCTTTGTACGGAAACGGGTGCAGACGCAAGGGAGCAGGAGTCCTGAGAAGATTAGTACCGTGAAACTAATGCAGAAGTGCGACTAAGGCCTCATGGAAGCTGCGCACTCCTACCCTGCTGCATGGCATATCAGGGCCCTCCTTCGAAGTTGGGCCTCACGTTGAGATTCCCTTTAGCTATAGAACAGGACAGGATGAGCTCTGACCGAGAAACTGGGATACCCTGTTTCTTCGTGAAACCTTTTTTTCCCTCTCACAGCCATGCCTGCCGTGAGTATAAGGCTGACAACCACAGTGTTTTTAAGGGATCTTCAAGGCGCATAAGAGGAGCTTTCAAGGTGGGAAAACAAGGCCAGTCCCATCAGGCACCATCTCCAGGATGACACTCAGAGTAAGTGTCTCAGGGTACTGGCAGGTCAAAAGAGACCTAGCTAGCTCCCTGGCTCTTCCCTGATTCAACTTTTCTACACAGGGTGTTCTGCGTGTAGTGAACTGCCTAGACGAAAGAGGGCCCTAGGTCTCTGAGGGTCCGGTGCCTCTCCCAAAAGCCTGAAGTGTTCCACAGAAAACTGTGCTGTAGTGGAAGTTGCAATGCAAGCTGCCTTTCTCCTTGAGATACGGTGACTTAAGCTATGAGGTCCTAGAAGGACTTGTAAGCAGAGAGTTTTTCTCAGTACAGCTCAGACTAGGGCAACGAGGACGACTTCCACGGCATGCCTGACTTTCTAGAACCGTGTTCATGAAACCTTTCGGTAGTTGGGGATATCTAGCTCCCCGAGTAAAGCGTGCAGCGTGTTACCCTTCACTCGGCCTACCCAGGGGCATCCTGACGGGCCTACGGGTCTGACTGTGGCCCAGCAAGCCCAGGGAAGCCTTGGAGTACTCAGTGTCTTTGTATGGAAACGAGTGCTGCCGCGAGGCATTTAGGAGTCCTGAAAACCTTACTAGCGTTCATCTAACGCAGGAGAACTTCTAAGGCCTCATGGAAACTGTTGCACGCCTACCCCGCTACTTGGCATATCAGGGCCCACCTTGGAAGTGAGAGCTCCCTTTGAGTTTCCCTTTAGCTATAAAACAGGACAGGATGCGCTCTGACTCGGAAACTAAAATACCCTGTCTCTTCGTGTAACCTCTTTTTCCTCTAACAGTCATGCCTGCAATGAGTATAAGCCTGACAACAGCAGGGTTTTTAAGGGAGCTTCAAGGCGCAGAAGAGGAGCTTTCAAGGTGGGAAAACAAGGCCAGTCCCATCAGGCACCATCTCCAGGTTGACACGCAGCGTAAGTGTCTCTGGCTTCTGGCAGGTCCAAAGAGACCTAGCTACCTCCCTGGCTCTTCCCTCATTCAACTTTTCTACACAGGGTGCTCTGCGTGTAGTGAAATGCCTAGACGAAAGAGTGCCCTAGGTCTCCTAGGGTCCTGTGCCTCTCCCAAAAGCCTGAAGTGTTCCACAGAAAACAGTGTTGTAGTGGAAGTTGCAATGCAATCTGCCTTTAATCTTGAGATACGGTGACTTGTTATGAGGTCCTAGAAGGACTTGTAAGCAGAGAGTTTTTCTCAGTACAGCTGAGACTAGGGTCACGAGGACGATTTCCATGGTATGCTGGATTTTCTAGAACTGTGTTCATGAAACCTTTCTGTAGCTGGGGATACCTAGCTCCCCGAATGAAGCGTGCAGTGTGTTACCCTTTACTCCGCCTACCCATGGGCACCCTGACAGGCCTACGGGTCTGACTGTGGCCCAGCAAGCCCAGGGAAGCCTTGGAGTACTCAGTGTCCTTGTACGGAAACGAGTGCTGCCGCGAGGGCTCTACGAGTCCTGAAAAGCTTACTAGCGTTCAACTAAAGCAGAAGAGCGACTAAGGCCTCATGGAAGCTGCTGCACGCCTACTCCACTGCATGGCGTATCAGGGCCCTCCTTCGAAGCTAGGCCTCACTTTGAGTTTCCCTTTAGCTAGAGAACAGGACAGGATGAGCTCTGAATCAGAAACTGGAATACGTGTTTCTTCGTGAAACCTCTTTTTCCCTCTCACAGCCATGCCTGTCGTGAGTATAAGCCCGACACCAACAGTGTTTTTCAGTTAGCTTCTAGGCGCATAAAAGGAGCTTTCATGATGGGACAGCAAGGCTAGCCCCATCAGGTCCTGTTTCCAGATTGACACACAGCATAAGTAGCTGTGGTTTCTAAGAGGTCAAAAGAGACCTGGCTACCTACTTGGCTCTGCCCAGAATCAATATTTCTGCACAGGGTGTTGTACGTGTAGTGAAGTGCCTAGACAATAGACTGCCCTAGGTCTCTAAGAGCCCTGTGCATGTCCCAAAGCCTGAAGTGTTACACAGAACACTGTGCCGTAGTGGAAGTTGGAATGCAAGCCGTCTTTCTCCTTGAGATACGGTGACTTCAGGTACGAGGTCCTCGAAGGACTTCAAAGCAGAGAGTTTTACTCAGTACAGCTCAGAATCGGCCGATGAGGCAGACTTCCATGGTTTGCTGGCCTTGCTAGAACCGTGTTCCTGAGGCTGATGGTGAGCTGAGGAAATCTAGCTTTCCCAAGAAAGAGTGCAGTTTGTTATCTTTCACTCGGCCTAAAAAGGGGCACACTGAAGGGCCTACGGGTCTGAGTGTGGCCCAGCAAGCCCAGGGGAGTCCTGGGGTACTCAGAGTTCTTGTACGCAAATGGGTACTGACACGAGTGGGCCTGGAGTCCTGAGAAGAGTAGTACCTTTAAACTAATGCAGGACTGCGACTAAGGCCTCAAGGAAAATGCTGCACAACTACCCTTCTGGAGGGCAAATCAGAGCCTTAGGTCGAGGGTAGGGCGCACGTTGAGATTCCCCTTAGCTCTAGTGCAGGGCAGGATATGCTCCCCACCAGGGCCTGGAAGCACCCTCTTTCTTTGGAGAAAACTCATTTTCTTCCAGAGCCATGCCTGGAGTGAGGACAAGTCCGACAACCACAGTGTTTTTCAGGTAGCTTCAAGGCCGCATGAATGGAGCTTTCAAGACGGGAAAACAAGGCTTGTCTCCTAAGGCCGCCATTTCCAGGCTGACACGCAGAAGAAGCATCTGTGGTTTCTAGCAGGTCAAAAGAGACCTAGCTCCTCACTGGGTCCTTGGAGAATCAACTTTTCTCTGCAGGGTGTTCTGCGTGTAGCGAACTGCCTAAATGAAAGAATTCCCTAGGTGTCCTGGGCTCCTGGGCATCTTCCAAAAGCCTGCGGCGTTACACCAGAAAGTGTGCTCTAGTTGCACTTGGACCACAAGCCGACTCTCTCCTAGAGGTTGGTTGACTTCAGCTAGGAGCTGGTAGAAGGAACTGTAAGCAAAGAGTTTTCCTCAGTACAGCTCGGACTACTGTAAGCAGGCAGACTGGCATGGCATGCTGCACCTACTACAACCGTGTTCCTGAGGCTGTTGGTGAGCTGAGGAAATCGAGCTCCCCCGAGGGAGCGTGCATCATGCTGCCCTTCACTCGGCACAGACACGGGCACTCCGAAGGGCCTACGTGTCTGAATGTTGATCTTCAACTCAGGGGAGCCTGGGGGTTACTCAGTGTCTTTGTACGGAAACGGGTGCAGACGCAAGGGAGCAGGAGTCCTGAGAAGATTAGTACCGTGAAACTAATGCAGAAGTGCGACTAAGGCCTCATGGAAGCTGCGCACTCCTACCCTGCTGCATGGCATATCAGGGCCCTCCTTCGAAGTTGGGCCTCACGTTGAGATTCCCTTTAGCTATAGAACAGGACAGGATGAGCTCTGACCGAGAAACTGGGATACCCTGTTTCTTCGTGAAACCTTTTTTTCCCTCTCACAGCCATGCCTGCCGTGAGTATAAGGCTGACAACCACAGTGTTTTTAAGGGATCTTCAAGGCGCATAAGAGGAGCTTTCAAGGTGGGAAAACAAGGCCAGTCCCATCAGGCACCATCTCCAGGATGACACTCAGAGTAAGTGTCTCAGGGTACTGGCAGGTCAAAAGAGACCTAGCTAGCTCCCTGGCTCTTCCCTGATTCAACTTTTCTACACAGGGTGTTCTGCGTGTAGTGAACTGCCTAGACGAAAGAGGGCCCTAGGTCTCTGAGGGTCCGGTGCCTCTCCCAAAAGCCTGAAGTGTTCCACAGAAAACTGTGCTGTAGTGGAAGTTGCAATGCAAGCTGCCTTTCTCCTTGAGATACGGTGACTTAAGCTATGAGGTCCTAGAAGGACTTGTAAGCAGAGAGTTTTTCTCAGTACAGCTCAGACTAGGGCAACGAGGACGACTTCCACGGCATGCCTGACTTTCTAGAACCGTGTTCATGAAACCTTTCGGTAGTTGGGGATATCTAGCTCCCCGAGTAAAGCGTGCAGCGTGTTACCCTTCACTCGGCCTACCCAGGGGCATCCTGACGGGCCTACGGGTCTGACTGTGGCCCAGCAAGCCCAGGGAAGCCTTGGAGTACTCAGTGTCTTTGTATGGAAACGAGTGCTGCCGCGAGGCATTTAGGAGTCCTGAAAACCTTACTAGCGTTCATCTAACGCAGGAGAACTTCTAAGGCCTCATGGAAACTGTTGCACGCCTACCCCGCTACTTGGCATATCAGGGCCCACCTTGGAAGTGAGAGCTCCCTTTGAGTTTCCCTTTAGCTATAAAACAGGACAGGATGCGCTCTGACTCGGAAACTAAAATACCCTGTCTCTTCGTGTAACCTCTTTTTCCTCTAACAGTCATGCCTGCAATGAGTATAAGCCTGACAACAGCAGGGTTTTTAAGGGAGCTTCAAGGCGCAGAAGAGGAGCTTTCAAGGTGGGAAAACAAGGCCAGTCCCATCAGGCACCATCTCCAGGTTGACACGCAGCGTAAGTGTCTCTGGCTTCTGGCAGGTCCAAAGAGACCTAGCTACCTCCCTGGCTCTTCCCTCATTCAACTTTTCTACACAGGGTGCTCTGCGTGTAGTGAAATGCCTAGACGAAAGAGTGCCCTAGGTCTCCTAGGGTCCTGTGCCTCTCCCAAAAGCCTGAAGTGTTCCACAGAAAACAGTGTTGTAGTGGAAGTTGCAATGCAATCTGCCTTTAATCTTGAGATACGGTGACTTGTTATGAGGTCCTAGAAGGACTTGTAAGCAGAGAGTTTTTCTCAGTACAGCTGAGACTAGGGTCACGAGGACGATTTCCATGGTATGCTGGATTTTCTAGAACTGTGTTCATGAAACCTTTCTGTAGCTGGGGATACCTAGCTCCCCGAATGAAGCGTGCAGTGTGTTACCCTTTACTCCGCCTACCCATGGGCACCCTGACAGGCCTACGGGTCTGACTGTGGCCCAGCAAGCCCAGGGAAGCCTTGGAGTACTCAGTGTCCTTGTACGGAAACGAGTGCTGCCGCGAGGGCTCTACGAGTCCTGAAAAGCTTACTAGCGTTCAACTAAAGCAGAAGAGCGACTAAGGCCTCATGGAAGCTGCTGCACGCCTACTCCACTGCATGGCGTATCAGGGCCCTCCTTCGAAGCTAGGCCTCACTTTGAGTTTCCCTTTAGCTAGAGAACAGGACAGGATGAGCTCTGAATCAGAAACTGGAATACGTGTTTCTTCGTGAAACCTCTTTTTCCCTCTCACAGCCATGCCTGTCGTGAGTATAAGCCCGACACCAACAGTGTTTTTCAGTTAGCTTCTAGGCGCATAAAAGGAGCTTTCATGATGGGACAGCAAGGCTAGCCCCATCAGGTCCTGTTTCCAGATTGACACACAGCATAAGTAGCTGTGGTTTCTAAGAGGTCAAAAGAGACCTGGCTACCTACTTGGCTCTGCCCAGAATCAATATTTCTGCACAGGGTGTTGTACGTGTAGTGAAGTGCCTAGACAATAGACTGCCCTAGGTCTCTAAGAGCCCTGTGCATGTCCCAAAGCCTGAAGTGTTACACAGAACACTGTGCCGTAGTGGAAGTTGGAATGCAAGCCGTCTTTCTCCTTGAGATACGGTGACTTCAGGTACGAGGTCCTCGAAGGACTTCAAAGCAGAGAGTTTTACTCAGTACAGCTCAGAATCGGCCGATGAGGCAGACTTCCATGGTTTGCTGGCCTTGCTAGAACCGTGTTCCTGAGGCTGATGGTGAGCTGAGGAAATCTAGCTTTCCCAAGAAAGAGTGCAGTTTGTTATCTTTCACTCGGCCTAAAAAGGGGCACACTGAAGGGCCTACGGGTCTGAGTGTGGCCCAGCAAGCCCAGGGGAGTCCTGGGGTACTCAGAGTTCTTGTACGCAAATGGGTACTGACACGAGTGGGCCTGGAGTCCTGAGAAGAGTAGTACCTTTAAACTAATGCAGGACTGCGACTAAGGCCTCAAGGAAAATGCTGCACAACTACCCTTCTGGAGGGCAAATCAGAGCCTTAGGTCGAGGGTAGGGCGCACGTTGAGATTCCCCTTAGCTCTAGTGCAGGGCAGGATATGCTCCCCACCAGGGCCTGGAAGCACCCTCTTTCTTTGGAGAAAACTCATTTTCTTCCAGAGCCATGCCTGGAGTGA
This sequence comes from Balaenoptera ricei, assembly GCF_028023285.1. Lineage (NCBI taxonomy): Eukaryota > Metazoa > Chordata > Mammalia > Artiodactyla > Balaenopteridae > Balaenoptera > Balaenoptera ricei. The sequence continues at coordinate 31,738,250 of NC_082644.1, forward strand.
GGACAAGTCCGACAACCACAGTGTTTTTCAGGTAGCTTCAAGGCCGCATGAATGGAGCTTTCAAGACGGGAAAACAAGGCTTGTCTCCTAAGGCCGCCATTTCCAGGCTGACACGCAGAAGAAGCATCTGTGGTTTCTAGCAGGTCAAAAGAGACCTAGCTCCTCACTGGGTCCTTGGAGAATCAACTTTTCTCTGCAGGGTGTTCTGCGTGTAGCGAACTGCCTAAATGAAAGAATTCCCTAGGTGTCCTGGGCTCCTGGGCATCTTCCAAAAGCCTGCGGCGTTACACCAGAAAGTGTGCTCTAGTTGCACTTGGACCACAAGCCGACTCTCTCCTAGAGGTTGGTTGACTTCAGCTAGGAGCTGGTAGAAGGAACTGTAAGCAAAGAGTTTTCCTCAGTACAGCTCGGACTACTGTAAGCAGGCAGACTGGCATGGCATGCTGCACCTACTACAACCGTGTTCCTGAGGCTGTTGGTGAGCTGAGGAAATCGAGCTCCCCCGAGGGAGCGTGCATCATGCTGCCCTTCACTCGGCACAGACACGGGCACTCCGAAGGGCCTACGTGTCTGAATGTTGATCTTCAACTCAGGGGAGCCTGGGGGTTACTCAGTGTCTTTGTACGGAAACGGGTGCAGACGCAAGGGAGCAGGAGTCCTGAGAAGATTAGTACCGTGAAACTAATGCAGAAGTGCGACTAAGGCCTCATGGAAGCTGCGCACTCCTACCCTGCTGCATGGCATATCAGGGCCCTCCTTCGAAGTTGGGCCTCACGTTGAGATTCCCTTTAGCTATAGAACAGGACAGGATGAGCTCTGACCGAGAAACTGGGATACCCTGTTTCTTCGTGAAACCTTTTTTTCCCTCTCACAGCCATGCCTGCCGTGAGTATAAGGCTGACAACCACAGTGTTTTTAAGGGATCTTCAAGGCGCATAAGAGGAGCTTTCAAGGTGGGAAAACAAGGCCAGTCCCATCAGGCACCATCTCCAGGATGACACTCAGAGTAAGTGTCTCAGGGTACTGGCAGGTCAAAAGAGACCTAGCTAGCTCCCTGGCTCTTCCCTGATTCAACTTTTCTACACAGGGTGTTCTGCGTGTAGTGAACTGCCTAGACGAAAGAGGGCCCTAGGTCTCTGAGGGTCCGGTGCCTCTCCCAAAAGCCTGAAGTGTTCCACAGAAAACTGTGCTGTAGTGGAAGTTGCAATGCAAGCTGCCTTTCTCCTTGAGATACGGTGACTTAAGCTATGAGGTCCTAGAAGGACTTGTAAGCAGAGAGTTTTTCTCAGTACAGCTCAGACTAGGGCAACGAGGACGACTTCCACGGCATGCCTGACTTTCTAGAACCGTGTTCATGAAACCTTTCGGTAGTTGGGGATATCTAGCTCCCCGAGTAAAGCGTGCAGCGTGTTACCCTTCACTCGGCCTACCCAGGGGCATCCTGACGGGCCTACGGGTCTGACTGTGGCCCAGCAAGCCCAGGGAAGCCTTGGAGTACTCAGTGTCTTTGTATGGAAACGAGTGCTGCCGCGAGGCATTTAGGAGTCCTGAAAACCTTACTAGCGTTCATCTAACGCAGGAGAACTTCTAAGGCCTCATGGAAACTGTTGCACGCCTACCCCGCTACTTGGCATATCAGGGCCCACCTTGGAAGTGAGAGCTCCCTTTGAGTTTCCCTTTAGCTATAAAACAGGACAGGATGCGCTCTGACTCGGAAACTAAAATACCCTGTCTCTTCGTGTAACCTCTTTTTCCTCTAACAGTCATGCCTGCAATGAGTATAAGCCTGACAACAGCAGGGTTTTTAAGGGAGCTTCAAGGCGCAGAAGAGGAGCTTTCAAGGTGGGAAAACAAGGCCAGTCCCATCAGGCACCATCTCCAGGTTGACACGCAGCGTAAGTGTCTCTGGCTTCTGGCAGGTCCAAAGAGACCTAGCTACCTCCCTGGCTCTTCCCTCATTCAACTTTTCTACACAGGGTGCTCTGCGTGTAGTGAAATGCCTAGACGAAAGAGTGCCCTAGGTCTCCTAGGGTCCTGTGCCTCTCCCAAAAGCCTGAAGTGTTCCACAGAAAACAGTGTTGTAGTGGAAGTTGCAATGCAATCTGCCTTTAATCTTGAGATACGGTGACTTGTTATGAGGTCCTAGAAGGACTTGTAAGCAGAGAGTTTTTCTCAGTACAGCTGAGACTAGGGTCACGAGGACGATTTCCATGGTATGCTGGATTTTCTAGAACTGTGTTCATGAAACCTTTCTGTAGCTGGGGATACCTAGCTCCCCGAATGAAGCGTGCAGTGTGTTACCCTTTACTCCGCCTACCCATGGGCACCCTGACAGGCCTACGGGTCTGACTGTGGCCCAGCAAGCCCAGGGAAGCCTTGGAGTACTCAGTGTCCTTGTACGGAAACGAGTGCTGCCGCGAGGGCTCTACGAGTCCTGAAAAGCTTACTAGCGTTCAACTAAAGCAGAAGAGCGACTAAGGCCTCATGGAAGCTGCTGCACGCCTACTCCACTGCATGGCGTATCAGGGCCCTCCTTCGAAGCTAGGCCTCACTTTGAGTTTCCCTTTAGCTAGAGAACAGGACAGGATGAGCTCTGAATCAGAAACTGGAATACGTGTTTCTTCGTGAAACCTCTTTTTCCCTCTCACAGCCATGCCTGTCGTGAGTATAAGCCCGACACCAACAGTGTTTTTCAGTTAGCTTCTAGGCGCATAAAAGGAGCTTTCATGATGGGACAGCAAGGCTAGCCCCATCAGGTCCTGTTTCCAGATTGACACACAGCATAAGTAGCTGTGGTTTCTAAGAGGTCAAAAGAGACCTGGCTACCTACTTGGCTCTGCCCAGAATCAATATTTCTGCACAGGGTGTTGTACGTGTAGTGAAGTGCCTAGACAATAGACTGCCCTAGGTCTCTAAGAGCCCTGTGCATGTCCCAAAGCCTGAAGTGTTACACAGAACACTGTGCCGTAGTGGAAGTTGGAATGCAAGCCGTCTTTCTCCTTGAGATACGGTGACTTCAGGTACGAGGTCCTCGAAGGACTTCAAAGCAGAGAGTTTTACTCAGTACAGCTCAGAATCGGCCGATGAGGCAGACTTCCATGGTTTGCTGGCCTTGCTAGAACCGTGTTCCTGAGGCTGATGGTGAGCTGAGGAAATCTAGCTTTCCCAAGAAAGAGTGCAGTTTGTTATCTTTCACTCGGCCTAAAAAGGGGCACACTGAAGGGCCTACGGGTCTGAGTGTGGCCCAGCAAGCCCAGGGGAGTCCTGGGGTACTCAGAGTTCTTGTACGCAAATGGGTACTGACACGAGTGGGCCTGGAGTCCTGAGAAGAGTAGTACCTTTAAACTAATGCAGGACTGCGACTAAGGCCTCAAGGAAAATGCTGCACAACTACCCTTCTGGAGGGCAAATCAGAGCCTTAGGTCGAGGGTAGGGCGCACGTTGAGATTCCCCTTAGCTCTAGTGCAGGGCAGGATATGCTCCCCACCAGGGCCTGGAAGCACCCTCTTTCTTTGGAGAAAACTCATTTTCTTCCAGAGCCATGCCTGGAGTGAGGACAAGTCCGACAACCACAGTGTTTTTCAGGTAGCTTCAAGGCCGCATGAATGGAGCTTTCAAGACGGGAAAACAAGGCTTGTCTCCTAAGGCCGCCATTTCCAGGCTGACACGCAGAAGAAGCATCTGTGGTTTCTAGCAGGTCAAAAGAGACCTAGCTCCTCACTGGGTCCTTGGAGAATCAACTTTTCTCTGCAGGGTGTTCTGCGTGTAGCGAACTGCCTAAATGAAAGAATTCCCTAGGTGTCCTGGGCTCCTGGGCATCTTCCAAAAGCCTGCGGCGTTACACCAGAAAGTGTGCTCTAGTTGCACTTGGACCACAAGCCGACTCTCTCCTAGAGGTTGGTTGACTTCAGCTAGGAGCTGGTAGAAGGAACTGTAAGCAAAGAGTTTTCCTCAGTACAGCTCGGACTACTGTAAGCAGGCAGACTGGCATGGCATGCTGCACCTACTACAACCGTGTTCCTGAGGCTGTTGGTGAGCTGAGGAAATCGAGCTCCCCCGAGGGAGCGTGCATCATGCTGCCCTTCACTCGGCACAGACACGGGCACTCCGAAGGGCCTACGTGTCTGAATGTTGATCTTCAACTCAGGGGAGCCTGGGGGTTACTCAGTGTCTTTGTACGGAAACGGGTGCAGACGCAAGGGAGCAGGAGTCCTGAGAAGATTAGTACCGTGAAACTAATGCAGAAGTGCGACTAAGGCCTCATGGAAGCTGCGCACTCCTACCCTGCTGCATGGCATATCAGGGCCCTCCTTCGAAGTTGGGCCTCACGTTGAGATTCCCTTTAGCTATAGAACAGGACAGGATGAGCTCTGACCGAGAAACTGGGATACCCTGTTTCTTCGTGAAACCTTTTTTTCCCTCTCACAGCCATGCCTGCCGTGAGTATAAGGCTGACAACCACAGTGTTTTTAAGGGATCTTCAAGGCGCATAAGAGGAGCTTTCAAGGTGGGAAAACAAGGCCAGTCCCATCAGGCACCATCTCCAGGATGACACTCAGAGTAAGTGTCTCAGGGTACTGGCAGGTCAAAAGAGACCTAGCTAGCTCCCTGGCTCTTCCCTGATTCAACTTTTCTACACAGGGTGTTCTGCGTGTAGTGAACTGCCTAGACGAAAGAGGGCCCTAGGTCTCTGAGGGTCCGGTGCCTCTCCCAAAAGCCTGAAGTGTTCCACAGAAAACTGTGCTGTAGTGGAAGTTGCAATGCAAGCTGCCTTTCTCCTTGAGATACGGTGACTTAAGCTATGAGGTCCTAGAAGGACTTGTAAGCAGAGAGTTTTTCTCAGTACAGCTCAGACTAGGGCAACGAGGACGACTTCCACGGCATGCCTGACTTTCTAGAACCGTGTTCATGAAACCTTTCGGTAGTTGGGGATATCTAGCTCCCCGAGTAAAGCGTGCAGCGTGTTACCCTTCACTCGGCCTACCCAGGGGCATCCTGACGGGCCTACGGGTCTGACTGTGGCCCAGCAAGCCCAGGGAAGCCTTGGAGTACTCAGTGTCTTTGTATGGAAACGAGTGCTGCCGCGAGGCATTTAGGAGTCCTGAAAACCTTACTAGCGTTCATCTAACGCAGGAGAACTTCTAAGGCCTCATGGAAACTGTTGCACGCCTACCCCGCTACTTGGCATATCAGGGCCCACCTTGGAAGTGAGAGCTCCCTTTGAGTTTCCCTTTAGCTATAAAACAGGACAGGATGCGCTCTGACTCGGAAACTAAAATACCCTGTCTCTTCGTGTAACCTCTTTTTCCTCTAACAGTCATGCCTGCAATGAGTATAAGCCTGACAACAACAGGGTTTTTAAGGGAGCTTCAAGGCGCAGAAGAGGAGCTTTCAAGGTGGGAAAACAAGGCCAGTCCCATCAGGCACCATCTCCAGGTTGACACGCAGCGTAAGTGTCTCTGGCTTCTGGCAGGTCCAAAGAGACCTAGCTACCTCCCTGGCTCTTCCCTCATTCAACTTTTCTACACAGGGTGCTCTGCGTGTAGTGAAATGCCTAGACGAAAGAGTGCCCTAGGTCTCCTAGGGTCCTGTGCCTCTCCCAAAAGCCTGAAGTGTTCCACAGAAAACAGTGTTGTAGTGGAAGTTGCAATGCAATCTGCCTTTAATCTTGAGATACGGTGACTTGTTATGAGGTCCTAGAAGGACTTGTAAGCAGAGAGTTTTTCTCAGTACAGCTGAGACTAGGGTCACGAGGACGATTTCCATGGTATGCTGGATTTTCTAGAACTGTGTTCATGAAACCTTTCTGTAGCTGGGGATACCTAGCTCCCCGAATGAAGCGTGCAGTGTGTTACCCTTTACTCCGCCTACCCATGGGCACCCTGACAGGCCTACGGGTCTGACTGTGGCCCAGCAAGCCCAGGGAAGCCTTGGAGTACTCAGTGTCCTTGTACGGAAACGAGTGCTGCCGCGAGGGCTCTACGAGTCCTGAAAAGCTTACTAGCGTTCAACTAAAGCAGAAGAGCGACTAAGGCCTCATGGAAGCTGCTGCACGCCTACTCCACTGCATGGCGTATCAGGGCCCTCCTTCGAAGCTAGGCCTCACTTTGAGTTTCCCTTTAGCTAGAGAACAGGACAGGATGAGCTCTGAATCAGAAACTGGAATACGTGTTTCTTCGTGAAACCTCTTTTTCCCTCTCACAGCCATGCCTGTCGTGAGTATAAGCCCGACACCAACAGTGTTTTTCAGTTAGCTTCTAGGCGCATAAAAGGAGCTTTCATGATGGGACAGCAAGGCTAGCCCCATCAGGTCCTGTTTCCAGATTGACACACAGCATAAGTAGCTGTGGTTTCTAAGAGGTCAAAAGAGACCTGGCTACCTACTTGGCTCTGCCCAGAATCAATATTTCTGCACAGGGTGTTGTACGTGTAGTGAAGTGCCTAGACAATAGACTGCCCTAGGTCTCTAAGAGCCCTGTGCATGTCCCAAAGCCTGAAGTGTTACACAGAACACTGTGCCGTAGTGGAAGTTGGAATGCAAGCCGTCTTTCTCCTTGAGATACGGTGACTTCAGGTACGAGGTCCTCGAAGGACTTCAAAGCAGAGAGTTTTACTCAGTACAGCTCAGAATCGGCCGATGAGGCAGACTTCCATGGTTTGCTGGCCTTGCTAGAACCGTGTTCCTGAGGCTGATGGTGAGCTGAGGAAATCTAGCTTTCCCAAGAAAGAGTGCAGTTTGTTATCTTTCACTCGGCCTAAAAAGGGGCACACTGAAGGGCCTACGGGTCTGAGTGTGGCCCAGCAAGCCCAGGGGAGTCCTGGGGTACTCAGAGTTCTTGTACGCAAATGGGTACTGACACGAGTGGGCCTGGAGTCCTGAGAAGAGTAGTACCTTTAAACTAATGCAGGACTGCGACTAAGGCCTCAAGGAAAATGCTGCACAACTACCCTTCTGGAGGGCAAATCAGAGCCTTAGGTCGAGGGTAGGGCGCACGTTGAGATTCCCCTTAGCTCTAGTGCAGGGCAGGATATGCTCCCCACCAGGGCCTGGAAGCACCCTCTTTCTTTGGAGAAAACTCATTTTCTTCCAGAGCCATGCCTGGAGTGAGGACAAGTCCGACAACCACAGTGTTTTTCAGGTAGCTTCAAGGCCGCATGAATGGAGCTTTCAAGACGGGAAAACAAGGCTTGTCTCCTAAGGCCGCCATTTCCAGGCTGACACGCAGAAGAAGCATCTGTGGTTTCTAGCAGGTCAAAAGAGACCTAGCTCCTCACTGGGTCCTTGGAGAATCAACTTTTCTCTGCAGGGTGTTCTGCGTGTAGCGAACTGCCTAAATGAAAGAATTCCCTAGGTGTCCTGGGCTCCTGGGCATCTTCCAAAAGCCTGCGGCGTTACACCAGAAAGTGTGCTCTAGTTGCACTTGGACCACAAGCCGACTCTCTCCTAGAGGTTGGTTGACTTCAGCTAGGAGCTGGTAGAAGGAACTGTAAGCAAAGAGTTTTCCTCAGTACAGCTCGGACTACTGTAAGCAGGCAGACTGGCATGGCATGCTGCACCTACTACAACCGTGTTCCTGAGGCTGTTGGTGAGCTGAGGAAATCGAGCTCCCCCGAGGGAGCGTGCATCATGCTGCCCTTCACTCGGCACAGACACGGGCACTCCGAAGGGCCTACGTGTCTGAATGTTGATCTTCAACTCAGGGGAGCCTGGGGGTTACTCAGTGTCTTTGTACGGAAACGGGTGCAGACGCAAGGGAGCAGGAGTCCTGAGAAGATTAGTACCGTGAAACTAATGCAGAAGTGCGACTAAGGCCTCATGGAAGCTGCGCACTCCTACCCTGCTGCATGGCATATCAGGGCCCTCCTTCGAAGTTGGGCCTCACGTTGAGATTCCCTTTAGCTATAGAACAGGACAGGATGAGCTCTGACCGAGAAACTGGGATACCCTGTTTCTTCGTGAAACCTTTTTTTCCCTCTCACAGCCATGCCTGCCGTGAGTATAAGGCTGACAACCACAGTGTTTTTAAGGGATCTTCAAGGCGCATAAGAGGAGCTTTCAAGGTGGGAAAACAAGGCCAGTCCCATCAGGCACCATCTCCAGGATGACACTCAGAGTAAGTGTCTCAGGGTACTGGCAGGTCAAAAGAGACCTAGCTAGCTCCCTGGCTCTTCCCTGATTCAACTTTTCTACACAGGGTGTTCTGCGTGTAGTGAACTGCCTAGACGAAAGAGGGCCCTAGGTCTCTGAGGGTCCGGTGCCTCTCCCAAAAGCCTGAAGTGTTCCACAGAAAACTGTGCTGTAGTGGAAGTTGCAATGCAAGCTGCCTTTCTCCTTGAGATACGGTGACTTAAGCTATGAGGTCCTAGAAGGACTTGTAAGCAGAGAGTTTTTCTCAGTACAGCTCAGACTAGGGCAACGAGGACGACTTCCACGGCATGCCTGACTTTCTAGAACCGTGTTCATGAAACCTTTCGGTAGTTGGGGATATCTAGCTCCCCGAGTAAAGCGTGCAGCGTGTTACCCTTCACTCGGCCTACCCAGGGGCATCCTGACGGGCCTACGGGTCTGACTGTGGCCCAGCAAGCCCAGGGAAGCCTTGGAGTACTCAGTGTCTTTGTATGGAAACGAGTGCTGCCGCGAGGCATTTAGGAGTCCTGAAAACCTTACTAGCGTTCATCTAACGCAGGAGAACTTCTAAGGCCTCATGGAAACTGTTGCACGCCTACCCCGCTACTTGGCATATCAGGGCCCACCTTGGAAGTGAGAGCTCCCTTTGAGTTTCCCTTTAGCTATAAAACAGGACAGGATGCGCTCTGACTCGGAAACTAAAATACCCTGTCTCTTCGTGTAACCTCTTTTTCCTCTAACAGTCATGCCTGCAATGAGTATAAGCCTGACAACAACAGGGTTTTTAAGGGAGCTTCAAGGCGCAGAAGAGGAGCTTTCAAGGTGGGAAAACAAGGCCAGTCCCATCAGGCACCATCTCCAGGTTGACACGCAGCGTAAGTGTCTCTGGCTTCTGGCAGGTCCAAAGAGACCTAGCTACCTCCCTGGCTCTTCCCTCATTCAACTTTTCTACACAGGGTGCTCTGCGTGTAGTGAAATGCCTAGACGAAAGAGTGCCCTAGGTCTCCTAGGGTCCTGTGCCTCTCCCAAAAGCCTGAAGTGTTCCACAGAAAACAGTGTTGTAGTGGAAGTTGCAATGCAATCTGCCTTTAATCTTGAGATACGGTGACTTGTTATGAGGTCCTAGAAGGACTTGTAAGCAGAGAGTTTTTCTCAGTACAGCTGAGACTAGGGTCACGAGGACGATTTCCATGGTATGCTGGATTTTCTAGAACTGTGTTCATGAAACCTTTCTGTAGCTGGGGATACCTAGCTCCCCGAATGAAGCGTGCAGTGTGTTACCCTTTACTCCGCCTACCCATGGGCACCCTGACAGGCCTACGGGTCTGACTGTGGCCCAGCAAGCCCAGGGAAGCCTTGGAGTACTCAGTGTCCTTGTACGGAAACGAGTGCTGCCGCGAGGGCTCTACGAGTCCTGAAAAGCTTACTAGCGTTCAACTAAAGCAGAAGAGCGACTAAGGCCTCATGGAAGCTGCTGCACGCCTACTCCACTGCATGGCGTATCAGGGCCCTCCTTCGAAGCTAGGCCTCACTTTGAGTTTCCCTTTAGCTAGAGAACAGGACAGGATGAGCTCTGAATCAGAAACTGGAATACGTGTTTCTTCGTGAAACCTCTTTTTCCCTCTCACAGCCATGCCTGTCGTGAGTATAAGCCCGACACCAACAGTGTTTTTCAGTTAGCTTCTAGGCGCATAAAAGGAGCTTTCATGATGGGACAGCAAGGCTAGCCCCATCAGGTCCTGTTTCCAGATTGACACACAGCATAAGTAGCTGTGGTTTCTAAGAGGTCAAAAGAGACCTGGCTACCTACTTGGCTCTGCCCAGAATCAATATTTCTGCACAGGGTGTTGTACGTGTAGTGAAGTGCCTAGACAATAGACTGCCCTAGGTCTCTAAGAGCCCTGTGCATGTCCCAAAGCCTGAAGTGTTACACAGAACACTGTGCCGTAGTGGAAGTTGGAATGCAAGCCGTCTTTCTCCTTGAGATACGGTGACTTCAGGTACGAGGTCCTCGAAGGACTTCAAAGCAGAGAGTTTTACTCAGTACAGCTCAGAATCGGCCGATGAGGCAGACTTCCATGGTTTGCTGGCCTTGCTAGAACCGTGTTCCTGAGGCTGATGGTGAGCTGAGGAAATCTAGCTTTCCCAAGAAAGAGTGCAGTTTGTTATCTTTCACTCGGCCTAAAAAGGGGCACACTGAAGGGCCTACGGGTCTGAGTGTGGCCCAGCAAGCCCAGGGGAGTCCTGGGGTACTCAGAGTTCTTGTACGCAAATGGGTACTGACACGAGTGGGCCTGGAGTCCTGAGAAGAGTAGTACCTTTAAACTAATGCAGGACTGCGACTAAGGCCTCAAGGAAAATGCTGCACAACTACCCTTCTGGAGGGCAAATCAGAGCCTTAGGTCGAGGGTAGGGCGCACGTTGAGATTCCCCTTAGCTCTAGTGCAGGGCAGGATATGCTCCCCACCAGGGCCTGGAAGCACCCTCTTTCTTTGGAGAAAACTCATTTTCTTCCAGAGCCATGCCTGGAGTGAGGACAAGTCCGACAACCACAGTGTTTTTCAGGTAGCTTCAAGGCCGCATGAATGGAGCTTTCAAGACGGGAAAACAAGGCTTGTCTCCTAAGGCCGCCATTTCCAGGCTGACACGCAGAAGAAGCATCTGTGGTTTCTAGCAGGTCAAAAGAGACCTAGCTCCTCACTGGGTCCTTGGAGAATCAACTTTTCTCTGCAGGGTGTTCTGCGTGTAGCGAACTGCCTAAATGAAAGAATTCCCTAGGTGTCCTGGGCTCCTGGGCATCTTCCAAAAGCCTGCGGCGTTACACCAGAAAGTGTGCTCTAGTTGCACTTGGACCACAAGCCGACTCTCTCCTAGAGGTTGGTTGACTTCAGCTAGGAGCTGGTAGAAGGAACTGTAAGCAAAGAGTTTTCCTCAGTACAGCTCGGACTACTGTAAGCAGGCAGACTGGCATGGCATGCTGCACCTACTACAACCGTGTTCCTGAGGCTGTTGGTGAGCTGAGGAAATCGAGCTCCCCCGAGGGAGCGTGCATCATGCTGCCCTTCACTCGGCACAGACACGGGCACTCCGAAGGGCCTACGTGTCTGAATGTTGATCTTCAACTCAGGGGAGCCTGGGGGTTACTCAGTGTCTTTGTACGGAAACGGGTGCAGACGCAAGGGAGCAGGAGTCCTGAGAAGATTAGTACCGTGAAACTAATGCAGAAGTGCGACTAAGGCCTCATGGAAGCTGCGCACTCCTACCCTGCTGCATGGCATATCAGGGCCCTCCTTCGAAGTTGGGCCTCACGTTGAGATTCCCTTTAGCTATAGAACAGGACAGGATGAGCTCTGACCGAGAAACTGGGATACCCTGTTTCTTCGTGAAACCTTTTTTTCCCTCTCACAGCCATGCCTGCCGTGAGTATAAGGCTGACAACCACAGTGTTTTTAAGGGATCTTCAAGGCGCATAAGAGGAGCTTTCAAGGTGGGAAAACAAGGCCAGTCCCATCAGGCACCATCTCCAGGATGACACTCAGAGTAAGTGTCTCAGGGTACTGGCAGGTCAAAAGAGACCTAGCTAGCTCCCTGGCTCTTCCCTGATTCAACTTTTCTACACAGGGTGTTCTGCGTGTAGTGAACTGCCTAGACGAAAGAGGGCCCTAGGTCTCTGAGGGTCCGGTGCCTCTCCCAAAAGCCTGAAGTGTTCCACAGAAAACTGTGCTGTAGTGGAAGTTGCAATGCAAGCTGCCTTTCTCCTTGAGATACGGTGACTTAAGCTATGAGGTCCTAGAAGGACTTGTAAGCAGAGAGTTTTTCTCAGTACAGCTCAGACTAGGGCAACGAGGACGACTTCCACGGCATGCCTGACTTTCTAGAACCGTGTTCATGAAACCTTTCGGTAGTTGGGGATATCTAGCTCCCCGAGTAAAGCGTGCAGCGTGTTACCCTTCACTCGGCCTACCCAGGGGCATCCTGACGGGCCTACGGGTCTGACTGTGGCCCAGCAAGCCCAGGGAAGCCTTGGAGTACTCAGTGTCTTTGTATGGAAACGAGTGCTGCCGCGAGGCATTTAGGAGTCCTGAAAACCTTACTAGCGTTCATCTAACGCAGGAGAACTTCTAAGGCCTCATGGAAACTGTTGCACGCCTACCCCGCTACTTGGCATATCAGGGCCCACCTTGGAAGTGAGAGCTCCCTTTGAGTTTCCCTTTAGCTATAAAACAGGACAGGATGCGCTCTGACTCGGAAACTAAAATACCCTGTCTCTTCGTGTAACCTCTTTTTCCTCTAACAGTCATGCCTGCAATGAGTATAAGCCTGACAACAACAGGGTTTTTAAGGGAGCTTCAAGGCGCAGAAGAGGAGCTTTCAAGGTGGGAAAACAAGGCCAGTCCCATCAGGCACCATCTCCAGGTTGACACGCAGCGTAAGTGTCTCTGGCTTCTGGCAGGTCCAAAGAGACCTAGCTACCTCCCTGGCTCTTCCCTCATTCAACTTTTCTACACAGGGTGCTCTGCGTGTAGTGAAATGCCTAGACGAAAGAGTGCCCTAGGTCTCCTAGGGTCCTGTGCCTCTCCCAAAAGCCTGAAGTGTTCCACAGAAAACAGTGTTGTAGTGGAAGTTGCAATGCAATCTGCCTTTAATCTTGAGATACGGTGACTTGTTATGAGGTCCTAGAAGGACTTGTAAGCAGAGAGTTTTTCTCAGTACAGCTGAGACTAGGGTCACGAGGACGATTTCCATGGTATGCTGGATTTTCTAGAACTGTGTTCATGAAACCTTTCTGTAGCTGGGGATACCTAGCTCCCCGAATGAAGCGTGCAGTGTGTTACCCTTTACTCCGCCTACCCATGGGCACCCTGACAGGCCTACGGGTCTGACTGTGGCCCAGCAAGCCCAGGGAAGCCTTGGAGTACTCAGTGTCCTTGTACGGAAACGAGTGCTGCCGCGAGGGCTCTACGAGTCCTGAATACCTTACTAGCGTTCAACTAAAGCAGAAGAGCGACTAAGGCCTCATGGAAGCTGCTGCACGCCTACTCCACTGCATGGCGTATCAGGGCCCTCCTTCGAAGCTAGGCCTCACTTTGAGTTTCCCTTTAGCTAGAGAACAGGACAGGATGAGCTCTGAATCAGAAACTGGAATACGTGTTTCTTCGTGAAACCTCTTTTTCCCTCTCACAGCCATGCCTGTCGTGAGTATAAGCCCGACACCAACAGTGTTTTTCAGTTAGCTTCTAGGCGCATAAAAGGAGCTTTCATGATGGGACAGCAAGGCTAGCCCCATCAGGTCCTGTTTCCAGATTGACACACAGCATAAGTAGCTGTGGTTTCTAAGAGGTCAAAAGAGACCTGGCTACCTACTTGGCTCTGCCCAGAATCAATATTTCTGCACAGGGTGTTGTACGTGTAGTGAAGTGCCTAGACAATAGACTGCCCTAGGTCTCTAAGAGCCCTGTGCATGTCCCAAAGCCTGAAGTGTTACACAGAACACTGTGCCGTAGTGGAAGTTGGAATGCAAGCCGTCTTTCTCCTTGAGATACGGTGACTTCAGGTACGAGGTCCTCGAAGGACTTCAAAGCAGAGAGTTTTACTCAGTACAGCTCAGAATCGGCCGATGAGGCAGACTTCCATGGTTTGCTGGCCTTGCTAGAACCGTGTTCCTGAGGCTGATGGTGAGCTGAGGAAATCTAGCTTTCCCAAGAAAGAGTGCAGTTTGTTATCTTTCACTCGGCCTAAAAAGGGGCACACTGAAGGGCCTACGGGTCTGAGTGTGGCCCAGCAAGCCCAGGGGAGTCCTGGGGTACTCAGAGTTCTTGTACGCAAATGGGTACTGACACGAGTGGGCCTGGAGTCCTGAGAAGAGTAGTACCTTTAAACTAATGCAGGACTGCGACTAAGGCCTCAAGGAAAATGCTGCACAACTACCCTTCTGGAGGGCAAATCAGAGCCTTAGGTCGAGGGTAGGGCGCACGTTGAGATTCCCCTTAGCTCTAGTGCAGGGCAGGATATGCTCCCCACCAGGGCCTGGAAGCACCCTCTTTCTTTGGAGAAAACTCATTTTCTTCCAGAGCCATGCCTGGAGTGAGGACAAGTCCGACAACCACAGTGTTTTTCAGGTAGCTTCAAGGCCGCATGAATGGAGCTTTCAAGACGGGAAAACAAGGCTTGTCTCCTAAGGCCGCCATTTCCAGGCTGACACGCAGAAGAAGCATCTGTGGTTTCTAGCAGGTCAAAAGAGACCTAGCTCCTCACTGGGTCCTTGGAGAATCAACTTTTCTCTGCAGGGTGTTCTGCGTGTAGCGAACTGCCTAAATGAAAGAATTCCCTAGGTGTCCTGGGCTCCTGGGCATCTTCCAAAAGCCTGCGGCGTTACACCAGAAAGTGTGCTCTAGTTGCACTTGGACCACAAGCCGACTCTCTCCTAGAGGTTGGTTGACTTCAGCTAGGAGCTGGTAGAAGGAACTGTAAGCAAAGAGTTTTCCTCAGTACAGCTCGGACTACTGTAAGCAGGCAGACTGGCATGGCATGCTGCACCTACTACAACCGTGTTCCTGAGGCTGTTGGTGAGCTGAGGAAATCGAGCTCCCCCGAGGGAGCGTGCATCATGCTGCCCTTCACTCGGCACAGACACGGGCACTCCGAAGGGCCTACGTGTCTGAATGTTGATCTTCAACTCAGGGGAGCCTGGGGGTTACTCAGTGTCTTTGTACGGAAACGGGTGCAGACGCAAGGGAGCAGGAGTCCTGAGAAGATTAGTACCGTGAAACTAATGCAGAAGTGCGACTAAGGCCTCATGGAAGCTGCGCACTCCTACCCTGCTGCATGGCATATCAGGGCCCTCCTTCGAAGTTGGGCCTCACGTTGAGATTCCCTTTAGCTATAGAACAGGACAGGATGAGCTCTGACCGAGAAACTGGGATACCCTGTTTCTTCGTGAAACCTTTTTTTCCCTCTCACAGCCATGCCTGCCGTGAGTATAAGGCTGACAACCACAGTGTTTTTAAGGGATCTTCAAGGCGCATAAGAGGAGCTTTCAAGGTGGGAAAACAAGGCCAGTCCCATCAGGCACCATCTCCAGGATGACACTCAGAGTAAGTGTCTCAGGGTACTGGCAGGTCAAAAGAGACCTAGCTAGCTCCCTGGCTCTTCCCTGATTCAACTTTTCTACACAGGGTGTTCTGCGTGTAGTGAACTGCCTAGACGAAAGAGGGCCCTAGGTCTCTGAGGGTCCGGTGCCTCTCCCAAAAGCCTGAAGTGTTCCACAGAAAACTGTGCTGTAGTGGAAGTTGCAATGCAAGCTGCCTTTCTCCTTGAGATACGGTGACTTAAGCTATGAGGTCCTAGAAGGACTTGTAAGCAGAGAGTTTTTCTCAGTACAGCTCAGACTAGGGCAACGAGGACGACTTCCACGGCATGCCTGACTTTCTAGAACCGTGTTCATGAAACCTTTCGGTAGTTGGGGATATCTAGCTCCCCGAGTAAAGCGTGCAGCGTGTTACCCTTCACTCGGCCTACCCAGGGGCATCCTGACGGGCCTACGGGTCTGACTGTGGCCCAGCAAGCCCAGGGAAGCCTTGGAGTACTCAGTGTCTTTGTATGGAAACGAGTGCTGCCGCGAGGCATTTAGGAGTCCTGAAAACCTTACTAGCGTTCATCTAACGCAGGAGAACTTCTAAGGCCTCATGGAAACTGTTGCACGCCTACCCCGCTACTTGGCATATCAGGGCCCACCTTGGAAGTGAGAGCTCCCTTTGAGTTTCCCTTTAGCTATAAAACAGGACAGGATGCGCTCTGACTCGGAAACTAAAATACCCTGTCTCTTCGTGTAACCTCTTTTTCCTCTAACAGTCATGCCTGCAATGAGTATAAGTCTGACAACAACAGGGTTTTTAAGGGAGCTTCAAGGCGCAGAAGAGGAGCTTTCAAGGTGGGAAAACAAGGCCAGTCCCATCAGGCACCATCTCCAGGTTGACACGCAGCGTAAGTGTCTCTGGCTTCTGGCAGGTCCAAAGAGACCTAGCTACCTCCCTGGCTCTTCCCTCATTCAACTTTTCTACACAGGGTGCTCTGCGTGTAGTGAAATGCCTAGACGAAAGAGTGCCCTAGGTCTCCTAGGGTCCTGTGCCTCTCCCAAAAGCCTGAAGTGTTCCACAGAAAACAGTGTTGTAGTGGAAGTTGCAATGCAATCTGCCTTTAATCTTGAGATACGGTGACTTGTTATGAGGTCCTAGAAGGACTTGTAAGCAGAGAGTTTTTCTCAGTACAGCTGAGACTAGGGTCACGAGGACGATTTCCATGGTATGCTGGATTTTCTAGAACTGTGTTCATGAAACCTTTCTGTAGCTGGGGATACCTAGCTCCCCGAATGAAGCGTGCAGTGTGTTACCCTTTACTCCGCCTACCCATGGGCACCCTGACAGGCCTACGGGTCTGACTGTGGCCCAGCAAGCCCAGGGAAGCCTTGGAGTACTCAGTGTCCTTGTACGGAAACGAGTGCTGCCGCGAGGGCTCTACGAGTCCTGAAAAGCTTACTAGCGTTCAACTAAAGCAGAAGAGCGACTAAGGCCTCATGGAAGCTGCTGCACGCCTACTCCACTGCATGGCGTATCAGGGCCCTCCTTCGAAGCTAGGCCTCACTTTGAGTTTCCCTTTAGCTAGAGAACAGGACAGGATGAGCTCTGAATCAGAAACTGGAATACGTGTTTCTTCGTGAAACCTCTTTTTCCCTCTCACAGCCATGCCTGTCGTGAGTATAAGCCCGACACCAACAGTGTTTTTCAGTTAGCTTCTAGGCGCATAAAAGGAGCTTTCATGATGGGACAGCAAGGCTAGCCCCATCAGGTCCTGTTTCCAGATTGACACACAGCATAAGTAGCTGTGGTTTCTAAGAGGTCAAAAGAGACCTGGCTACCTACTTGGCTCTGCCCAGAATCAATATTTCTGCACAGGGTGTTGTACGTGTAGTGAAGTGCCTAGACAATAGACTGCCCTAGGTCTCTAAGAGCCCTGTGCATGTCCCAAAGCCTGAAGTGTTACACAGAACACTGTGCCGTAGTGGAAGTTGGAATGCAAGCCGTCTTTCTCCTTGAGATACGGTGACTTCAGGTACGAGGTCCTCGAAGGACTTCAAAGCAGAGAGTTTTACTCAGTACAGCTCAGAATCGGCCGATGAGGCAGACTTCCATGGTTTGCTGGCCTTGCTAGAACCGTGTTCCTGAGGCTGATGGTGAGCTGAGGAAATCTAGCTTTCCCAAGAAAGAGTGCAGTTTGTTATCTTTCACTCGGCCTAAAAAGGGGCACACTGAAGGGCCTACGGGTCTGAGTGTGGCCCAGCAAGCCCAGGGGAGTCCTGGGGTACTCAGAGTTCTTGTACGCAAATGGGTACTGACACGAGTGGGCCTGGAGTCCTGAGAAGAGTAGTACCTTTAAACTAATGCAGGACTGCGACTAAGGCCTCAAGGAAAATGCTGCACAACTACCCTTCTGGAGGGCAAATCAGAGCCTTAGGTCGAGGGTAGGGCGCACGTTGAGATTCCCCTTAGCTCTAGTGCAGGGCAGGATATGCTCCCCACCAGGGCCTGGAAGCACCCTCTTTCTTTGGAGAAAACTCATTTTCTTCCAGAGCCATGCCTGGAGTGAGGACAAGTCCGACAACCACAGTGTTTTTCAGGTAGCTTCAAGGCCGCATGAATGGAGCTTTCAAGACGGGAAAACAAGGCTTGTCTCCTAAGGCCGCCATTTCCAGGCTGACACGCAGAAGAAGCATCTGTGGTTTCTAGCAGGTCAAAAGAGACCTAGATCCTCACTGGGTCCTTGGAGAATCAACTTTTCTCTGCAGGGTGTTCTGCGTGTAGCGAACTGCCTAAATGAAAGAATTCCCTAGGTGTCCTGGGCTCCTGGGCATCTTCCAAAAGCCTGCGGCGTTACACCAGAAAGTGTGCTCTAGTTGCACTTGGACCACAAGCCGACTCTCTCCTAGAGGTTGGTTGACTTCAGCTAGGAGCTGGTAGAAGGAACTGTAAGCAAAGAGTTTTCCTCAGTACAGCTCGGACTACTGTAAGCAGGCAGACTGGCATGGCATGCTGCACCTACTACAACCGTGTTCCTGAGGCTGTTGGTGAGCTGAGGAAATCGAGCTCCCCCGAGGGAGCGTGCATCATGCTGCCCTTCACTCGGCACAGACACGGGCACTCCGAAGGGCCTACGTGTCTGAATGTTGATCTTCAACTCAGGGGAGCCTGGGGGTTACTCAGTGTCTTTGTACGGAAACGGGTGCAGACGCAAGGGAGCAGGAGTCCTGAGAAGATTAGTACCGTGAAACTAATGCAGAAGTGCGACTAAGGCCTCATGGAAGCTGCGCACTCCTACCCTGCTGCATGGCATATCAGGGCCCTCCTTCGAAGTTGGGCCTCACGTTGAGATTCCCTTTAGCTATAGAACAGGACAGGATGAGCTCTGACCGAGAAACTGGGATACCCTGTTTCTTCGTGAAACCTTTTTTTCCCTCTCACAGCCATGCCTGCCGTGAGTATAAGGCTGACAACCACAGTGTTTTTAAGGGATCTTCAAGGCGCATAAGAGGAGCTTTCAAGGTGGGAAAACAAGGCCAGTCCCATCAGGCACCATCTCCAGGATGACACTCAGAGTAAGTGTCTCAGGGTACTGGCAGGTCAAAAGAGACCTAGCTAGCTCCCTGGCTCTTCCCTGATTCAACTTTTCTACACAGGGTGTTCTGCGTGTAGTGAACTGCCTAGACGAAAGAGGGCCCTAGGTCTCTGAGGGTCCGGTGCCTCTCCCAAAAGCCTGAAGTGTTCCACAGAAAACTGTGCTGTAGTGGAAGTTGCAATGCAAGCTGCCTTTCTCCTTGAGATACGGTGACTTAAGCTATGAGGTCCTAGAAGGACTTGTAAGCAGAGAGTTTTTCTCAGTACAGCTCAGACTAGGGCAACGAGGACGACTTCCACGGCATGCCTGACTTTCTAGAACCGTGTTCATGAAACCTTTCGGTAGTTGGGGATATCTAGCTCCCCGAGTAAAGCGTGCAGCGTGTTACCCTTCACTCGGCCTACCCAGGGGCATCCTGACGGGCCTACGGGTCTGACTGTGGCCCAGCAAGCCCAGGGAAGCCTTGGAGTACTCAGTGTCTTTGTATGGAAACGAGTGCTGCCGCGAGGCATTTAGGAGTCCTGAAAACCTTACTAGCGTTCATCTAACGCAGGAGAACTTCTAAGGCCTCATGGAAACTGTTGCACGCCTACCCCGCTACTTGGCATATCAGGGCCCACCTTGGAAGTGAGAGCTCCCTTTGAGTTTCCCTTTAGCTATAAAACAGGACAGGATGCGCTCTGACTCGGAAACTAAAATACCCTGTCTCTTCGTGTAACCTCTTTTTCCTCTAACAGTCATGCCTGCAATGAGTATAAGCCTGACAACAGCAGGGTTTTTAAGGGAGCTTCAAGGCGCAGAAGAGGAGCTTTCAAGGTGGGAAAACAAGGCCAGTCCCATCAGGCACCATCTCCAGGTTGACACGCAGCGTAAGTGTCTCTGGCTTCTGGCAGGTCCAAAGAGACCTAGCTACCTCCCTGGCTCTTCCCTCATTCAACTTTTCTACACAGGGTGCTCTGCGTGTAGTGAAATGCCTAGACGAAAGAGTGCCCTAGGTCTCCTAGGGTCCTGTGCCTCTCCCAAAAGCCTGAAGTGTTCCACAGAAAACAGTGTTGTAGTGGAAGTTGCAATGCAATCTGCCTTTAATCTTGAGATACGGTGACTTGTTATGAGGTCCTAGAAGGACTTGTAAGCAGAGAGTTTTTCTCAGTACAGCTGAGACTAGGGTCACGAGGACGATTTCCATGGTATGCTGGATTTTCTAGAACTGTGTTCATGAAACCTTTCTGTAGCTGGGGATACCTAGCTCCCCGAATGAAGCGTGCAGTGTGTTACCCTTTACTCCGCCTACCCATGGGCACCCTGACAGGCCTACGGGTCTGACTGTGGCCCAGCAAGCCCAGGGAAGCCTTGGAGTACTCAGTGTCCTTGTACGGAAACGAGTGCTGCCGCGAGGGCTCTACGAGTCCTGAAAAGCTTACTAGCGTTCAACTAAAGCAGAAGAGCGACTAAGGCCTCATGGAAGCTGCTGCACGCCTACTCCACTGCATGGCGTATCAGGGCCCTCCTTCGAAGCTAGGCCTCACTTTGAGTTTCCCTTTAGCTAGAGAACAGGACAGGATGAGCTCTGAATCAGAAACTGGAATACGTGTTTCTTCGTGAAACCTCTTTTTCCCTCTCACAGCCATGCCTGTCGTGAGTATAAGCCCGACACCAACAGTGTTTTTCAGTTAGCTTCTAGGCGCATAAAAGGAGCTTTCATGATGGGACAGCAAGGCTAGCCCCATCAGGTCCTGTTTCCAGATTGACACACAGCATAAGTAGCTGTGGTTTCTAAGAGGTCAAAAGAGACCTGGCTACCTACTTGGCTCTGCCCAGAATCAATATTTCTGCACAGGGTGTTGTACGTGTAGTGAAGTGCCTAGACAATAGACTGCCCTAGGTCTCTAAGAGCCCTGTGCATGTCCCAAAGCCTGAAGTGTTACACAGAACACTGTGCCGTAGTGGAAGTTGGAATGCAAGCCGTCTTTCTCCTTGAGATACGGTGACTTCAGGTACGAGGTCCTCGAAGGACTTCAAAGCAGAGAGTTTTACTCAGTACAGCTCAGAATCGGCCGATGAGGCAGACTTCCATGGTTTGCTGGCCTTGCTAGAACCGTGTTCCTGAGGCTGATGGTGAGCTGAGGAAATCTAGCTTTCCCAAGAAAGAGTGCAGTTTGTTATCTTTCACTCGGCCTAAAAAGGGGCACACTGAAGGGCCTACGGGTCTGAGTGTGGCCCAGCAAGCCCAGGGGAGTCCTGGGGTACTCAGAGTTCTTGTACGCAAATGGGTACTGACACGAGTGGGCCTGGAGTCCTGAGAAGAGTAGTACCTTTAAACTAATGCAGGACTGCGACTAAGGCCTCAAGGAAAATGCTGCACAACTACCCTTCTGGAGGGCAAATCAGAGCCTTAGGTCGAGGGTAGGGCGCACGTTGAGATTCCCCTTAGCTCTAGTGCAGGGCAGGATATGCTCCCCACCAGGGCCTGGAAGCACCCTCTTTCTTTGGAGAAAACTCATTTTCTTCCAGAGCCATGCCTGGAGTGAGGACAAGTCCGACAACCACAGTGTTTTTCAGGTAGCTTCAAGGCCGCATGAATGGAGCTTTCAAGACGGGAAAACAAGGCTTGTCTCCTAAGGCCGCCATTTCCAGGCTGACACGCAGAAGAAGCATCTGTGGTTTCTAGCAGGTCAAAAGAGACCTAGCTCCTCACTGGGTCCTTGGAGAATCAACTTTTCTCTGCAGGGTGTTCTGCGTGTAGCGAACTGCCTAAATGAAAGAATTCCCTAGGTGTCCTGGGCTCCTGGGCATCTTCCAAAAGCCTGCGGCGTTACACCAGAAAGTGTGCTCTAGTTGCACTTGGACCACAAGCCGACTCTCTCCTAGAGGTTGGTTGACTTCAGCTAGGAGCTGGTAGAAGGAACTGTAAGCAAAGAGTTTTCCTCAGTACAGCTCGGACTACTGTAAGCAGGCAGACTGGCATGGCATGCTGCACCTACTACAACCGTGTTCCTGAGGCTGTTGGTGAGCTGAGGAAATCGAGCTCCCCCGAGGGAGCGTGCATCATGCTGCCCTTCACTCGGCACAGACACGGGCACTCCGAAGGGCCTACGTGTCTGAATGTTGATCTTCAACTCAGGGGAGCCTGGGGGTTACTCAGTGTCTTTGTACGGAAACGGGTGCAGACGCAAGGGAGCAGGAGTCCTGAGAAGATTAGTACCGTGAAACTAATGCAGAAGTGCGACTAAGGCCTCATGGAAGCTGCGCACTCCTACCCTGCTGCATGGCATATCAGGGCCCTCCTTCGAAGTTGGGCCTCACGTTGAGATTCCCTTTAGCTATAGAACAGGACAGGATGAGCTCTGACCGAGAAACTGGGATACCCTGTTTCTTCGTGAAACCTTTTTTTCCCTCTCACAGCCATGCCTGCCGTGAGTATAAGGCTGACAACCACAGTGTTTTTAAGGGATCTTCAAGGCGCATAAGAGGAGCTTTCAAGGTGGGAAAACAAGGCCAGTCCCATCAGGCACCATCTCCAGGATGACACTCAGAGTAAGTGTCTCAGGGTACTGGCAGGTCAAAAGAGACCTAGCTAGCTCCCTGGCTCTTCCCTGATTCAACTTTTCTACACAGGGTGTTCTGCGTGTAGTGAACTGCCTAGACGAAAGAGGGCCCTAGGTCTCTGAGGGTCCGGTGCCTCTCCCAAAAGCCTGAAGTGTTCCACAGAAAACTGTGCTGTAGTGGAAGTTGCAATGCAAGCTGCCTTTCTCCTTGAGATACGGTGACTTAAGCTATGAGGTCCTAGAAGGACTTGTAAGCAGAGAGTTTTTCTCAGTACAGCTCAGACTAGGGCAACGAGGACGACTTCCACGGCATGCCTGACTTTCTAGAACCGTGTTCAT
Source organism: Balaenoptera ricei (assembly GCF_028023285.1). NCBI lineage: Eukaryota > Metazoa > Chordata > Mammalia > Artiodactyla > Balaenopteridae > Balaenoptera > Balaenoptera ricei. The sequence continues at coordinate 31,760,930 of NC_082644.1, forward strand.
GAAACCTTTCGGTAGTTGGGGATATCTAGCTCCCCGAGTAAAGCGTGCAGCGTGTTACCCTTCACTCGGCCTACCCAGGGGCATCCTGACGGGCCTACGGGTCTGACTGTGGCCCAGCAAGCCCAGGGAAGCCTTGGAGTACTCAGTGTCTTTGTATGGAAACGAGTGCTGCCGCGAGGCATTTAGGAGTCCTGAAAACCTTACTAGCGTTCATCTAACGCAGGAGAACTTCTAAGGCCTCATGGAAACTGTTGCACGCCTACCCCGCTACTTGGCATATCAGGGCCCACCTTGGAAGTGAGAGCTCCCTTTGAGTTTCCCTTTAGCTATAAAACAGGACAGGATGCGCTCTGACTCGGAAACTAAAATACCCTGTCTCTTCGTGTAACCTCTTTTTCCTCTAACAGTCATGCCTGCAATGAGTATAAGCCTGACAACAGCAGGGTTTTTAAGGGAGCTTCAAGGCGCAGAAGAGGAGCTTTCAAGGTGGGAAAACAAGGCCAGTCCCATCAGGCACCATCTCCAGGTTGACACGCAGCGTAAGTGTCTCTGGCTTCTGGCAGGTCCAAAGAGACCTAGCTACCTCCCTGGCTCTTCCCTCATTCAACTTTTCTACACAGGGTGCTCTGCGTGTAGTGAAATGCCTAGACGAAAGAGTGCCCTAGGTCTCCTAGGGTCCTGTGCCTCTCCCAAAAGCCTGAATTGTTCCACAGAAAACAGTGTTGTAGTGGAAGTTGCAATGCAATCTGCCTTTAATCTTGAGATACGGTGACTTGTTATGAGGTCCTAGAAGGACTTGTAAGCAGAGAGTTTTTCTCAGTACAGCTGAGACTAGGGTCACGAGGACGATTTCCATGGTATGCTGGATTTTCTAGAACTGTGTTCATGAAACCTTTCTGTAGCTGGGGATACCTAGCTCCCCGAATGAAGCGTGCAGTGTGTTACCCTTTACTCCGCCTACCCATGGGCACCCTGACAGGCCTACGGGTCTGACTGTGGCCCAGCAAGCCCAGGGAAGCCTTGGAGTACTCAGTGTCCTTGTACGGAAACGAGTGCTGCCGCGAGGGCTCTACGAGTCCTGAAAAGCTTACTAGCGTTCAACTAAAGCAGAAGAGCGACTAAGGCCTCATGGAAGCTGCTGCACGCCTACTCCACTGCATGGCGTATCAGGGCCCTCCTTCGAAGCTAGGCCTCACTTTGAGTTTCCCTTTAGCTAGAGAACAGGACAGGATGAGCTCTGAATCAGAAACTGGAATACGTGTTTCTTCGTGAAACCTCTTTTTCCCTCTCACAGCCATGCCTGTCGTGAGTATAAGCCCGACACCAACAGTGTTTTTCAGTTAGCTTCTAGGCGCATAAAAGGAGCTTTCATGATGGGACAGCAAGGCTAGCCCCATCAGGTCCTGTTTCCAGATTGACACACAGCATAAGTAGCTGTGGTTTCTAAGAGGTCAAAAGAGACCTGGCTACCTACTTGGCTCTGCCCAGAATCAATATTTCTGCACAGGGTGTTGTACGTGTAGTGAAGTGCCTAGACAATAGACTGCCCTAGGTCTCTAAGAGCCCTGTGCATGTCCCAAAGCCTGAAGTGTTACACAGAACACTGTGCCGTAGTGGAAGTTGGAATGCAAGCCGTCTTTCTCCTTGAGATACGGTGACTTCAGGTACGAGGTCCTCGAAGGACTTCAAAGCAGAGAGTTTTACTCAGTACAGCTCAGAATCGGCCGATGAGGCAGACTTCCATGGTTTGCTGGCCTTGCTAGAACCGTGTTCCTGAGGCTGATGGTGAGCTGAGGAAATCTAGCTTTCCCAAGAAAGAGTGCAGTTTGTTATCTTTCACTCGGCCTAAAAAGGGGCACACTGAAGGGCCTACGGGTCTGAGTGTGGCCCAGCAAGCCCAGGGGAGTCCTGGGGTACTCAGAGTTCTTGTACGCAAATGGGTACTGACACGAGTGGGCCTGGAGTCCTGAGAAGAGTAGTACCTTTAAACTAATGCAGGACTGCGACTAAGGCCTCAAGGAAAATGCTGCACAACTACCCTTCTGGAGGGCAAATCAGAGCCTTAGGTCGAGGGTAGGGCGCACGTTGAGATTCCCCTTAGCTCTAGTGCAGGGCAGGATATGCTCCCCACCAGGGCCTGGAAGCACCCTCTTTCTTTGGAGAAAACTCATTTTCTTCCAGAGCCATGCCTGGAGTGAGGACAAGTCCGACAACCACAGTGTTTTTCAGGTAGCTTCAAGGCCGCATGAATGGAGCTTTCAAGACGGGAAAACAAGGCTTGTCTCCTAAGGCCGCCATTTCCAGGCTGACACGCAGAAGAAGCATCTGTGGTTTCTAGCAGGTCAAAAGAGACCTAGCTCCTCACTGGGTCCTTGGAGAATCAACTTTTCTCTGCAGGGTGTTCTGCGTGTAGCGAACTGCCTAAATGAAAGAATTCCCTAGGTGTCCTGGGCTCCTGGGCATCTTCCAAAAGCCTGCGGCGTTACACCAGAAAGTGTGCTCTAGTTGCACTTGGACCACAAGCCGACTCTCTCCTAGAGGTTGGTTGACTTCAGCTAGGAGCTGGTAGAAGGAACTGTAAGCAAAGAGTTTTCCTCAGTACAGCTCGGACTACTGTAAGCAGGCAGACTGGCATGGCATGCTGCACCTACTACAACCGTGTTCCTGAGGCTGTTGGTGAGCTGAGGAAATCGAGCTCCCCCGAGGGAGCGTGCATCATGCTGCCCTTCACTCGGCACAGACACGGGCACTCCGAAGGGCCTACGTGTCTGAATGTTGATCTTCAACTCAGGGGAGCCTGGGGGTTACTCAGTGTCTTTGTACGGAAACGGGTGCAGACGCAAGGGAGCAGGAGTCCTGAGAAGATTAGTACCGTGAAACTAATGCAGAAGTGCGACTAAGGCCTCATGGAAGCTGCGCACTCCTACCCTGCTGCATGGCATATCAGGGCCCTCCTTCGAAGTTGGGCCTCACGTTGAGATTCCCTTTAGCTATAGAACAGGACAGGATGAGCTCTGACCGAGAAACTGGGATACCCTGTTTCTTCGTGAAACCTTTTTTTCCCTCTCACAGCCATGCCTGCCGTGAGTATAAGGCTGACAACCACAGTGTTTTTAAGGGATCTTCAAGGCGCATAAGAGGAGCTTTCAAGGTGGGAAAACAAGGCCAGTCCCATCAGGCACCATCTCCAGGATGACACTCAGAGTAAGTGTCTCAGGGTACTGGCAGGTCAAAAGAGACCTAGCTAGCTCCCTGGCTCTTCCCTGATTCAACTTTTCTACACAGGGTGTTCTGCGTGTAGTGAACTGCCTAGACGAAAGAGGGCCCTAGGTCTCTGAGGGTCCGGTGCCTCTCCCAAAAGCCTGAAGTGTTCCACAGAAAACTGTGCTGTAGTGGAAGTTGCAATGCAAGCTGCCTTTCTCCTTGAGATACGGTGACTTAAGCTATGAGGTCCTAGAAGGACTTGTAAGCAGAGAGTTTTTCTCAGTACAGCTCAGACTAGGGCAACGAGGACGACTTCCACGGCATGCCTGACTTTCTAGAACCGTGTTCATGAAACCTTTCGGTAGTTGGGGATATCTAGCTCCCCGAGTAAAGCGTGCAGCGTGTTACCCTTCACTCGGCCTACCCAGGGGCATCCTGACGGGCCTACGGGTCTGACTGTGGCCCAGCAAGCCCAGGGAAGCCTTGGAGTACTCAGTGTCTTTGTATGGAAACGAGTGCTGCCGCGAGGCATTTAGGAGTCCTGAAAACCTTACTAGCGTTCATCTAACGCAGGAGAACTTCTAAGGCCTCATGGAAACTGTTGCACGCCTACCCCGCTACTTGGCATATCAGGGCCCACCTTGGAAGTGAGAGCTCCCTTTGAGTTTCCCTTTAGCTATAAAACAGGACAGGATGCGCTCTGACTCGGAAACTAAAATACCCTGTCTCTTCGTGTAACCTCTTTTTCCTCTAACAGTCATGCCTGCAATGAGTATAAGCCTGACAACAGCAGGGTTTTTAAGGGAGCTTCAAGGCGCAGAAGAGGAGCTTTCAAGGTGGGAAAACAAGGCCAGTCCCATCAGGCACCATCTCCAGGTTGACACGCAGCGTAAGTGTCTCTGGCTTCTGGCAGGTCCAAAGAGACCTAGCTACCTCCCTGGCTCTTCCCTCATTCAACTTTTCTACACAGGGTGCTCTGCGTGTAGTGAAATGCCTAGACGAAAGAGTGCCCTAGGTCTCCTAGGGTCCTGTGCCTCTCCCAAAAGCCTGAAGTGTTCCACAGAAAACAGTGTTGTAGTGGAAGTTGCAATGCAATCTGCCTTTAATCTTGAGATACGGTGACTTGTTATGAGGTCCTAGAAGGACTTGTAAGCAGAGAGTTTTTCTCAGTACAGCTGAGACTAGGGTCACGAGGACGATTTCCATGGTATGCTGGATTTTCTAGAACTGTGTTCATGAAACCTTTCTGTAGCTGGGGATACCTAGCTCCCCGAATGAAGCGTGCAGTGTGTTACCCTTTACTCCGCCTACCCATGGGCACCCTGACAGGCCTACGGGTCTGACTGTGGCCCAGCAAGCCCAGGGAAGCCTTGGAGTACTCAGTGTCCTTGTACGGAAACGAGTGCTGCCGCGAGGGCTCTACGAGTCCTGAAAAGCTTACTAGCGTTCAACTAAAGCAGAAGAGCGACTAAGGCCTCATGGAAGCTGCTGCACGCCTACTCCACTGCATGGCGTATCAGGGCCCTCCTTCGAAGCTAGGCCTCACTTTGAGTTTCCCTTTAGCTAGAGAACAGGACAGGATGAGCTCTGAATCAGAAACTGGAATACGTGTTTCTTCGTGAAACCTCTTTTTCCCTCTCACAGCCATGCCTGTCGTGAGTATAAGCCCGACACCAACAGTGTTTTTCAGTTAGCTTCTAGGCGCATAAAAGGAGCTTTCATGATGGGACAGCAAGGCTAGCCCCATCAGGTCCTGTTTCCAGATTGACACACAGCATAAGTAGCTGTGGTTTCTAAGAGGTCAAAAGAGACCTGGCTACCTACTTGGCTCTGCCCAGAATCAATATTTCTGCACAGGGTGTTGTACGTGTAGTGAAGTGCCTAGACAATAGACTGCCCTAGGTCTCTAAGAGCCCTGTGCATGTCCCAAAGCCTGAAGTGTTACACAGAACACTGTGCCGTAGTGGAAGTTGGAATGCAAGCCGTCTTTCTCCTTGAGATACGGTGACTTCAGGTACGAGGTCCTCGAAGGACTTCAAAGCAGAGAGTTTTACTCAGTACAGCTCAGAATCGGCCGATGAGGCAGACTTCCATGGTTTGCTGGCCTTGCTAGAACCGTGTTCCTGAGGCTGATGGTGAGCTGAGGAAATCTAGCTTTCCCAAGAAAGAGTGCAGTTTGTTATCTTTCACTCGGCCTAAAAAGGGGCACACTGAAGGGCCTACGGGTCTGAGTGTGGCCCAGCAAGCCCAGGGGAGTCCTGGGGTACTCAGAGTTCTTGTACGCAAATGGGTACTGACACGAGTGGGCCTGGAGTCCTGAGAAGAGTAGTACCTTTAAAGTAATGCAGGACTGCGACTAAGGCCTCAAGGAAAATGCTGCACAACTACCCTTCTGGAGGGCAAATCAGAGCCTTAGGTCGAGGGTAGGGCGCACGTTGAGATTCCCCTTAGCTCTAGTGCAGGGCAGGATATGCTCCCCACCAGGGCCTGGAAGCACCCTCTTTCTTTGGAGAAAACTCATTTTCTTCCAGAGCCATGCCTGGAGTGAGGACAAGTCCGACAACCACAGTGTTTTTCAGGTAGCTTCAAGGCCGCATGAATGGAGCTTTCAAGACGGGAAAACAAGGCTTGTCTCCTAAGGCCGCCATTTCCAGGCTGACACGCAGAAGAAGCATCTGTGGTTTCTAGCAGGTCAAAAGAGACCTAGATCCTCACTGGGTCCTTGGAGAATCAACTTTTCTCTGCAGGGTGTTCTGCGTGTAGCGAACTGCCTAAATGAAAGAATTCCCTAGGTGTCCTGGGCTCCTGGGCATCTTCCAAAAGCCTGCGGCGTTACACCAGAAAGTGTGCTCTAGTTGCACTTGGACCACAAGCCGACTCTCTCCTAGAGGTTGGTTGACTTCAGCTAGGAGCTGGTAGAAGGAACTGTAAGCAAAGAGTTTTCCTCAGTACAGCTCGGACTACTGTAAGCAGGCAGACTGGCATGGCATGCTGCACCTACTACAACCGTGTTCCTGAGGCTGTTGGTGAGCTGAGGAAATCGAGCTCCCCCGAGGGAGCGTGCATCATGCTGCCCTTCACTCGGCACAGACACGGGCACTCCGAAGGGCCTACGTGTCTGAATGTTGATCTTCAACTCAGGGGAGCCTGGGGGTTACTCAGTGTCTTTGTACGGAAACGGGTGCAGACGCAAGGGAGCAGGAGTCCTGAGAAGATTAGTACCGTGAAACTAATGCAGAAGTGCGACTAAGGCCTCATGGAAGCTGCGCACTCCTACCCTGCTGCATGGCATATCAGGGCCCTCCTTCGAAGTTGGGCCTCACGTTGAGATTCCCTTTAGCTATAGAACAGGACAGGATGAGCTCTGACCGAGAAACTGGGATACCCTGTTTCTTCGTGAAACCTTTTTTTCCCTCTCACAGCCATGCCTGCCGTGAGTATAAGGCTGACAACCACAGTGTTTTTAAGGGATCTTCAAGGCGCATAAGAGGAGCTTTCAAGGTGGGAAAACAAGGCCAGTCCCATCAGGCACCATCTCCAGGATGACACTCAGAGTAAGTGTCTCAGGGTACTGGCAGGTCAAAAGAGACCTAGCTAGCTCCCTGGCTCTTCCCTGATTCAACTTTTCTACACAGGGTGTTCTGCGTGTAGTGAACTGCCTAGACGAAAGAGGGCCCTAGGTCTCTGAGGGTCCGGTGCCTCTCCCAAAAGCCTGAAGTGTTCCACAGAAAACTGTGCTGTAGTGGAAGTTGCAATGCAAGCTGCCTTTCTCCTTGAGATACGGTGACTTAAGCTATGAGGTCCTAGAAGGACTTGTAAGCAGAGAGTTTTTCTCAGTACAGCTCAGACTAGGGCAACGAGGACGACTTCCACGGCATGCCTGACTTTCTAGAACCGTGTTCATGAAACCTTTCGGTAGTTGGGGATATCTAGCTCCCCGAGTAAAGCGTGCAGCGTGTTACCCTTCACTCGGCCTACCCAGGGGCATCCTGACGGGCCTACGGGTCTGACTGTGGCCCAGCAAGCCCAGGGAAGCCTTGGAGTACTCAGTGTCTTTGTATGGAAACGAGTGCTGCCGCGAGGCATTTAGGAGTCCTGAAAACCTTACTAGCGTTCATCTAACGCAGGAGAACTTCTAAGGCCTCATGGAAACTGTTGCACGCCTACCCCGCTACTTGGCATATCAGGGCCCACCTTGGAAGTGAGAGCTCCCTTTGAGTTTCCCTTTAGCTATAAAACAGGACAGGATGCGCTCTGACTCGGAAACTAAAATACCCTGTCTCTTCGTGTAACCTCTTTTTCCTCTAACAGTCATGCCTGCAATGAGTATAAGCCTGACAACAGCAGGGTTTTTAAGGGAGCTTCAAGGCGCAGAAGAGGAGCTTTCAAGGTGGGAAAACAAGGCCAGTCCCATCAGGCACCATCTCCAGGTTGACACGCAGCGTAAGTGTCTCTGGCTTCTGGCAGGTCCAAAGAGACCTAGCTACCTCCCTGGCTCTTCCCTCATTCAACTTTTCTACACAGGGTGCTCTGCGTGTAGTGAAATGCCTAGACGAAAGAGTGCCCTAGGTCTCCTAGGGTCCTGTGCCTCTCCCAAAAGCCTGAAGTGTTCCACAGAAAACAGTGTTGTAGTGGAAGTTGCAATGCAATCTGCCTTTAATCTTGAGATACGGTGACTTGTTATGAGGTCCTAGAAGGACTTGTAAGCAGAGAGTTTTTCTCAGTACAGCTGAGACTAGGGTCACGAGGACGATTTCCATGGTATGCTGGATTTTCTAGAACTGTGTTCATGAAACCTTTCTGTAGCTGGGGATACCTAGCTCCCCGAATGAAGCGTGCAGTGTGTTACCCTTTACTCCGCCTACCCATGGGCACCCTGACAGGCCTACGGGTCTGACTGTGGCCCAGCAAGCCCAGGGAAGCCTTGGAGTACTCAGTGTCCTTGTACGGAAACGAGTGCTGCCGCGAGGGCTCTACGAGTCCTGAAAAGCTTACTAGCGTTCAACTAAAGCAGAAGAGCGACTAAGGCCTCATGGAAGCTGCTGCACGCCTACTCCACTGCATGGCGTATCAGGGCCCTCCTTCGAAGCTAGGCCTCACTTTGAGTTTCCCTTTAGCTAGAGAACAGGACAGGATGAGCTCTGAATCAGAAACTGGAATACGTGTTTCTTCGTGAAACCTCTTTTTCCCTCTCACAGCCATGCCTGTCGTGAGTATAAGCCCGACACCAACAGTGTTTTTCAGTTAGCTTCTAGGCGCATAAAAGGAGCTTTCATGATGGGACAGCAAGGCTAGCCCCATCAGGTCCTGTTTCCAGATTGACACACAGCATAAGTAGCTGTGGTTTCTAAGAGGTCAAAAGAGACCTGGCTACCTACTTGGCTCTGCCCAGAATCAATATTTCTGCACAGGGTGTTGTACGTGTAGTGAAGTGCCTAGACAATAGACTGCCCTAGGTCTCTAAGAGCCCTGTGCATGTCCCAAAGCCTGAAGTGTTACACAGAACACTGTGCCGTAGTGGAAGTTGGAATGCAAGCCGTCTTTCTCCTTGAGATACGGTGACTTCAGGTACGAGGTCCTCGAAGGACTTCAAAGCAGAGAGTTTTACTCAGTACAGCTCAGAATCGGCCGATGAGGCAGACTTCCATGGTTTGCTGGCCTTGCTAGAACCGTGTTCCTGAGGCTGATGGTGAGCTGAGGAAATCTAGCTTTCCCAAGAAAGAGTGCAGTTTGTTATCTTTCACTCGGCCTAAAAAGGGGCACACTGAAGGGCCTACGGGTCTGAGTGTGGCCCAGCAAGCCCAGGGGAGTCCTGGGGTACTCAGAGTTCTTGTACGCAAATGGGTACTGACACGAGTGGGCCTGGAGTCCTGAGAAGAGTAGTACCTTTAAAGTAATGCAGGACTGCGACTAAGGCCTCAAGGAAAATGCTGCACAACTACCCTTCTGGAGGGCAAATCAGAGCCTTAGGTCGAGGGTAGGGCGCACGTTGAGATTCCCCTTAGCTCTAGTGCAGGGCAGGATATGCTCCCCACCAGGGCCTGGAAGCACCCTCTTTCTTTGGAGAAAACTCATTTTCTTCCAGAGCCATGCCTGGAGTGAGGACAAGTCCGACAACCACAGTGTTTTTCAGGTAGCTTCAAGGCCGCATGAATGGAGCTTTCAAGACGGGAAAACAAGGCTTGTCTCCTAAGGCCGCCATTTCCAGGCTGACACGCAGAAGAAGCATCTGTGGTTTCTAGCAGGTCAAAAGAGACCTAGCTCCTCACTGGGTCCTTGGAGAATCAACTTTTCTCTGCAGGGTGTTCTGCGTGTAGCGAACTGCCTAAATGAAAGAATTCCCTAGGTGTCCTGGGCTCCTGGGCATCTTCCAAAAGCCTGCGGCGTTACACCAGAAAGTGTGCTCTAGTTGCACTTGGACCACAAGCCGACTCTCTCCTAGAGGTTGGTTGACTTCAGCTAGGAGCTGGTAGAAGGAACTGTAAGCAAAGAGTTTTCCTCAGTACAGCTCGGACTACTGTAAGCAGGCAGACTGGCATGGCATGCTGCACCTACTACAACCGTGTTCCTGAGGCTGTTGGTGAGCTGAGGAAATCGAGCTCCCCCGAGGGAGCGTGCATCATGCTGCCCTTCACTCGGCACAGACACGGGCACTCCGAAGGGCCTACGTGTCTGAATGTTGATCTTCAACTCAGGGGAGCCTGGGGGTTACTCAGTGTCTTTGTACGGAAACGGGTGCAGACGCAAGGGAGCAGGAGTCCTGAGAAGATTAGTACCGTGAAACTAATGCAGAAGTGCGACTAAGGCCTCATGGAAGCTGCGCACTCCTACCCTGCTGCATGGCATATCAGGGCCCTCCTTCGAAGTTGGGCCTCACGTTGAGATTCCCTTTAGCTATAGAACAGGACAGGATGAGCTCTGACCGAGAAACTGGGATACCCTGTTTCTTCGTGAAACCTTTTTTTCCCTCTCACAGCCATGCCTGCCGTGAGTATAAGGCTGACAACCACAGTGTTTTTAAGGGATCTTCAAGGCGCATAAGAGGAGCTTTCAAGGTGGGAAAACAAGGCCAGTCCCATCAGGCACCATCTCCAGGATGACACTCAGAGTAAGTGTCTCAGGGTACTGGCAGGTCAAAAGAGACCTAGCTAGCTCCCTGGCTCTTCCCTGATTCAACTTTTCTACACAGGGTGTTCTGCGTGTAGTGAACTGCCTAGACGAAAGAGGGCCCTAGGTCTCTGAGGGTCCGGTGCCTCTCCCAAAAGCCTGAAGTGTTCCACAGAAAACTGTGCTGTAGTGGAAGTTGCAATGCAAGCTGCCTTTCTCCTTGAGATACGGTGACTTAAGCTATGAGGTCCTAGAAGGACTTGTAAGCAGAGAGTTTTTCTCAGTACAGCTCAGACTAGGGCAACGAGGACGACTTCCACGGCATGCCTGACTTTCTAGAACCGTGTTCATGAAACCTTTCGGTAGTTGGGGATATCTAGCTCCCCGAGTAAAGCGTGCAGCGTGTTACCCTTCACTCGGCCTACCCAGGGGCATCCTGACGGGCCTACGGGTCTGACTGTGGCCCAGCAAGCCCAGGGAAGCCTTGGAGTACTCAGTGTCTTTGTATGGAAACGAGTGCTGCCGCGAGGCATTTAGGAGTCCTGAAAACCTTACTAGCGTTCATCTAACGCAGGAGAACTTCTAAGGCCTCATGGAAACTGTTGCACGCCTACCCCGCTACTTGGCATATCAGGGCCCACCTTGGAAGTGAGAGCTCCCTTTGAGTTTCCCTTTAGCTATAAAACAGGACAGGATGCGCTCTGACTCGGAAACTAAAATACCCTGTCTCTTCGTGTAACCTCTTTTTCCTCTAACAGTCATGCCTGCAATGAGTATAAGCCTGACAACAGCAGGGTTTTTAAGGGAGCTTCAAGGCGCAGAAGAGGAGCTTTCAAGGTGGGAAAACAAGGCCAGTCCCATCAGGCACCATCTCCAGGTTGACACGCAGCGTAAGTGTCTCTGGCTTCTGGCAGGTCCAAAGAGACCTAGCTACCTCCCTGGCTCTTCCCTCATTCAACTTTTCTACACAGGGTGCTCTGCGTGTAGTGAAATGCCTAGACGAAAGAGTGCCCTAGGTCTCCTAGGGTCCTGTGCCTCTCCCAAAAGCCTGAAGTGTTCCACAGAAAACAGTGTTGTAGTGGAAGTTGCAATGCAATCTGCCTTTAATCTTGAGATACGGTGACTTGTTATGAGGTCCTAGAAGGACTTGTAAGCAGAGAGTTTTTCTCAGTACAGCTGAGACTAGGGTCACGAGGACGATTTCCATGGTATGCTGGATTTTCTAGAACTGTGTTCATGAAACCTTTCTGTAGCTGGGGATACCTAGCTCCCCGAATGAAGCGTGCAGTGTGTTACCCTTTACTCCGCCTACCCATGGGCACCCTGACAGGCCTACGGGTCTGACTGTGGCCCAGCAAGCCCAGGGAAGCCTTGGAGTACTCAGTGTCCTTGTACGGAAACGAGTGCTGCCGCGAGGGCTCTACGAGTCCTGAAAAGCTTACTAGCGTTCAACTAAAGCAGAAGAGCGACTAAGGCCTCATGGAAGCTGCTGCACGCCTACTCCACTGCATGGCGTATCAGGGCCCTCCTTCGAAGCTAGGCCTCACTTTGAGTTTCCCTTTAGCTAGAGAACAGGACAGGATGAGCTCTGAATCAGAAACTGGAATACGTGTTTCTTCGTGAAACCTCTTTTTCCCTCTCACAGCCATGCCTGTCGTGAGTATAAGCCCGACACCAACAGTGTTTTTCAGTTAGCTTCTAGGCGCATAAAAGGAGCTTTCATGATGGGACAGCAAGGCTAGCCCCATCAGGTCCTGTTTCCAGATTGACACACAGCATAAGTAGCTGTGGTTTCTAAGAGGTCAAAAGAGACCTGGCTACCTACTTGGCTCTGCCCAGAATCAATATTTCTGCACAGGGTGTTGTACGTGTAGTGAAGTGCCTAGACAATAGACTGCCCTAGGTCTCTAAGAGCCCTGTGCATGTCCCAAAGCCTGAAGTGTTACACAGAACACTGTGCCGTAGTGGAAGTTGGAATGCAAGCCGTCTTTCTCCTTGAGATACGGTGACTTCAGGTACGAGGTCCTCGAAGGACTTCAAAGCAGAGAGTTTTACTCAGTACAGCTCAGAATCGGCCGATGAGGCAGACTTCCATGGTTTGCTGGCCTTGCTAGAACCGTGTTCCTGAGGCTGATGGTGAGCTGAGGAAATCTAGCTTTCCCAAGAAAGAGTGCAGTTTGTTATCTTTCACTCGGCCTAAAAAGGGGCACACTGAAGGGCCTACGGGTCTGAGTGTGGCCCAGCAAGCCCAGGGGAGTCCTGGGGTACTCAGAGTTCTTGTACGCAAATGGGTACTGACACGAGTGGGCCTGGAGTCCTGAGAAGAGTAGTACCTTTAAACTAATGCAGGACTGCGACTAAGGCCTCAAGGAAAATGCTGCACAACTACCCTTCTGGAGGGCAAATCAGAGCCTTAGGTCGAGGGTAGGGCGCACGTTGAGATTCCCCTTAGCTCTAGTGCAGGGCAGGATATGCTCCCCACCAGGGCCTGGAAGCACCCTCTTTCTTTGGAGAAAACTCATTTTCTTCCAGAGCCATGCCTGGAGTGAGGACAAGTCCGACAACCACAGTGTTTTTCAGGTAGCTTCAAGGCCGCATGAATGGAGCTTTCAAGACGGGAAAACAAGGCTTGTCTCCTAAGGCCGCCATTTCCAGGCTGACACGCAGAAGAAGCATCTGTGGTTTCTAGCAGGTCAAAAGAGACCTAGCTCCTCACTGGGTCCTTGGAGAATCAACTTTTCTCTGCAGGGTGTTCTGCGTGTAGCGAACTGCCTAAATGAAAGAATTCCCTAGGTGTCCTGGGCTCCTGGGCATCTTCCAAAAGCCTGCGGCGTTACACCAGAAAGTGTGCTCTAGTTGCACTTGGACCACAAGCCGACTCTCTCCTAGAGGTTGGTTGACTTCAGCTAGGAGCTGGTAGAAGGAACTGTAAGCAAAGAGTTTTCCTCAGTACAGCTCGGACTACTGTAAGCAGGCAGACTGGCATGGCATGCTGCACCTACTACAACCGTGTTCCTGAGGCTGTTGGTGAGCTGAGGAAATCGAGCTCCCCCGAGGGAGCGTGCATCATGCTGCCCTTCACTCGGCACAGACACGGGCACTCCGAAGGGCCTACGTGTCTGAATGTTGATCTTCAACTCAGGGGAGCCTGGGGGTTACTCAGTGTCTTTGTACGGAAACGGGTGCAGACGCAAGGGAGCAGGAGTCCTGAGAAGATTAGTACCGTGAAACTAATGCAGAAGTGCGACTAAGGCCTCATGGAAGCTGCGCACTCCTACCCTGCTGCATGGCATATCAGGGCCCTCCTTCGAAGTTGGGCCTCACGTTGAGATTCCCTTTAGCTATAGAACAGGACAGGATGAGCTCTGACCGAGAAACTGGGATACCCTGTTTCTTCGTGAAACCTTTTTTTCCCTCTCACAGCCATGCCTGCCGTGAGTATAAGGCTGACAACCACAGTGTTTTTAAGGGATCTTCAAGGCGCATAAGAGGAGCTTTCAAGGTGGGAAAACAAGGCCAGTCCCATCAGGCACCATCTCCAGGATGACACTCAGAGTAAGTGTCTCAGGGTACTGGCAGGTCAAAAGAGACCTAGCTAGCTCCCTGGCTCTTCCCTGATTCAACTTTTCTACACAGGGTGTTCTGCGTGTAGTGAACTGCCTAGACGAAAGAGGGCCCTAGGTCTCTGAGGGTCCGGTGCCTCTCCCAAAAGCCTGAAGTGTTCCACAGAAAACTGTGCTGTAGTGGAAGTTGCAATGCAAGCTGCCTTTCTCCTTGAGATACGGTGACTTAAGCTATGAGGTCCTAGAAGGACTTGTAAGCAGAGAGTTTTTCTCAGTACAGCTCAGACTAGGGCAACGAGGACGACTTCCACGGCATGCCTGACTTTCTAGAACCGTGTTCATGAAACCTTTCGGTAGTTGGGGATATCTAGCTCCCCGAGTAAAGCGTGCAGCGTGTTACCCTTCACTCGGCCTACCCAGGGGCATCCTGACGGGCCTACGGGTCTGACTGTGGCCCAGCAAGCCCAGGGAAGCCTTGGAGTACTCAGTGTCTTTGTATGGAAACGAGTGCTGCCGCGAGGCATTTAGGAGTCCTGAAAACCTTACTAGCGTTCATCTAACGCAGGAGAACTTCTAAGGCCTCATGGAAACTGTTGCACGCCTACCCCGCTACTTGGCATATCAGGGCCCACCTTGGAAGTGAGAGCTCCCTTTGAGTTTCCCTTTAGCTATAAAACAGGACAGGATGCGCTCTGACTCGGAAACTAAAATACCCTGTCTCTTCGTGTAACCTCTTTTTCCTCTAACAGTCATGCCTGCAATGAGTATAAGCCTGACAACAGCAGGGTTTTTAAGGGAGCTTCAAGGCGCAGAAGAGGAGCTTTCAAGGTGGGAAAACAAGGCCAGTCCCATCAGGCACCATCTCCAGGTTGACACGCAGCGTAAGTGTCTCTGGCTTCTGGCAGGTCCAAAGAGACCTAGCTACCTCCCTGGCTCTTCCCTCATTCAACTTTTCTACACAGGGTGCTCTGCGTGTAGTGAAATGCCTAGACGAAAGAGTGCCCTAGGTCTCCTAGGGTCCTGTGCCTCTCCCAAAAGCCTGAATTGTTCCACAGAAAACAGTGTTGTAGTGGAAGTTGCAATGCAATCTGCCTTTAATCTTGAGATACGGTGACTTGTTATGAGGTCCTAGAAGGACTTGTAAGCAGAGAGTTTTTCTCAGTACAGCTGAGACTAGGGTCACGAGGACGATTTCCATGGTATGCTGGATTTTCTAGAACTGTGTTCATGAAACCTTTCTGTAGCTGGGGATACCTAGCTCCCCGAATGAAGCGTGCAGTGTGTTACCCTTTACTCCGCCTACCCATGGGCACCCTGACAGGCCTACGGGTCTGACTGTGGCCCAGCAAGCCCAGGGAAGCCTTGGAGTACTCAGTGTCCTTGTACGGAAACGAGTGCTGCCGCGAGGGCTCTACGAGTCCTGAAAAGCTTACTAGCGTTCAACTAAAGCAGAAGAGCGACTAAGGCCTCATGGAAGCTGCTGCACGCCTACTCCACTGCATGGCGTATCAGGGCCCTCCTTCGAAGCTAGGCCTCACTTTGAGTTTCCCTTTAGCTAGAGAACAGGACAGGATGAGCTCTGAATCAGAAACTGGAATACGTGTTTCTTCGTGAAACCTCTTTTTCCCTCTCACAGCCATGCCTGTCGTGAGTATAAGCCCGACACCAACAGTGTTTTTCAGTTAGCTTCTAGGCGCATAAAAGGAGCTTTCATGATGGGACAGCAAGGCTAGCCCCATCAGGTCCTGTTTCCAGATTGACACACAGCATAAGTAGCTGTGGTTTCTAAGAGGTCAAAAGAGACCTGGCTACCTACTTGGCTCTGCCCAGAATCAATATTTCTGCACAGGGTGTTGTACGTGTAGTGAAGTGCCTAGACAATAGACTGCCCTAGGTCTCTAAGAGCCCTGTGCATGTCCCAAAGCCTGAAGTGTTACACAGAACACTGTGCCGTAGTGGAAGTTGGAATGCAAGCCGTCTTTCTCCTTGAGATACGGTGACTTCAGGTACGAGGTCCTCGAAGGACTTCAAAGCAGAGAGTTTTACTCAGTACAGCTCAGAATCGGCCGATGAGGCAGACTTCCATGGTTTGCTGGCCTTGCTAGAACCGTGTTCCTGAGGCTGATGGTGAGCTGAGGAAATCTAGCTTTCCCAAGAAAGAGTGCAGTTTGTTATCTTTCACTCGGCCTAAAAAGGGGCACACTGAAGGGCCTACGGGTCTGAGTGTGGCCCAGCAAGCCCAGGGGAGTCCTGGGGTACTCAGAGTTCTTGTACGCAAATGGGTACTGACACGAGTGGGCCTGGAGTCCTGAGAAGAGTAGTACCTTTAAACTAATGCAGGACTGCGACTAAGGCCTCAAGGAAAATGCTGCACAACTACCCTTCTGGAGGGCAAATCAGAGCCTTAGGTCGAGGGTAGGGCGCACGTTGAGATTCCCCTTAGCTCTAGTGCAGGGCAGGATATGCTCCCCACCAGGGCCTGGAAGCACCCTCTTTCTTTGGAGAAAACTCATTTTCTTCCAGAGCCATGCCTGGAGTGAGGACAAGTCCGACAACCACAGTGTTTTTCAGGTAGCTTCAAGGCCGCATGAATGGAGCTTTCAAGACGGGAAAACAAGGCTTGTCTCCTAAGGCCGCCATTTCCAGGCTGACACGCAGAAGAAGCATCTGTGGTTTCTAGCAGGTCAAAAGAGACCTAGCTCCTCACTGGGTCCTTGGAGAATCAACTTTTCTCTGCAGGGTGTTCTGCGTGTAGCGAACTGCCTAAATGAAAGAATTCCCTAGGTGTCCTGGGCTCCTGGGCATCTTCCAAAAGCCTGCGGCGTTACACCAGAAAGTGTGCTCTAGTTGCACTTGGACCACAAGCCGACTCTCTCCTAGAGGTTGGTTGACTTCAGCTAGGAGCTGGTAGAAGGAACTGTAAGCAAAGAGTTTTCCTCAGTACAGCTCGGACTACTGTAAGCAGGCAGACTGGCATGGCATGCTGCACCTACTACAACCGTGTTCCTGAGGCTGTTGGTGAGCTGAGGAAATCGAGCTCCCCCGAGGGAGCGTGCATCATGCTGCCCTTCACTCGGCACAGACACGGGCACTCCGAAGGGCCTACGTGTCTGAATGTTGATCTTCAACTCAGGGGAGCCTGGGGGTTACTCAGTGTCTTTGTACGGAAACGGGTGCAGACGCAAGGGAGCAGGAGTCCTGAGAAGATTAGTACCGTGAAACTAATGCAGAAGTGCGACTAAGGCCTCATGGAAGCTGCGCACTCCTACCCTGCTGCATGGCATATCAGGGCCCTCCTTCGAAGTTGGGCCTCACGTTGAGATTCCCTTTAGCTATAGAACAGGACAGGATGAGCTCTGACCGAGAAACTGGGATACCCTGTTTCTTCGTGAAACCTTTTTTTCCCTCTCACAGCCATGCCTGCCGTGAGTATAAGGCTGACAACCACAGTGTTTTTAAGGGATCTTCAAGGCGCATAAGAGGAGCTTTCAAGGTGGGAAAACAAGGCCAGTCCCATCAGGCACCACCTCCAGGATGACACTCAGAGTAAGTGTCTCAGGGTACTGGCAGGTCAAAAGAGACCTAGCTAGCTCCCTGGCTCTTCCCTGATTCAACTTTTCTACACAGGGTGTTCTGCGTGTAGTGAACTGCCTAGACGAAAGAGGGCCCTAGGTCTCTGAGGGTCCGGTGCCTCTCCCAAAAGCCTGAAGTGTTCCACAGAAAACTGTGCTGTAGTGGAAGTTGCAATGCAAGCTGCCTTTCTCCTTGAGATACGGTGACTTAAGCTATGAGGTCCTAGAAGGACTTGTAAGCAGAGAGTTTTTCTCAGTACAGCTCAGACTAGGGCAACGAGGACGACTTCCACGGCATGCCTGACTTTCTAGAACCGTGTTCATGAAACCTTTCGGTAGTTGGGGATATCTAGCTCCCCGAGTAAAGCGTGCAGCGTGTTACCCTTCACTCGGCCTACCCAGGGGCATCCTGACGGGCCTACGGGTCTGACTGTGGCCCAGCAAGCCCAGGGAAGCCTTGGAGTACTCAGTGTCTTTGTATGGAAACGAGTGCTGCCGCGAGGCATTTAGGAGTCCTGAAAACCTTACTAGCGTTCATCTAACGCAGGAGAACTTCTAAGGCCTCATGGAAACTGTTGCACGCCTACCCCGCTACTTGGCATATCAGGGCCCACCTTGGAAGTGAGAGCTCCCTTTGAGTTTCCCTTTAGCTATAAAACAGGACAGGATGCGCTCTGACTCGGAAACTAAAATACCCTGTCTCTTCGTGTAACCTCTTTTTCCTCTAACAGTCATGCCTGCAATGAGTATAAGCCTGACAACAGCAGGGTTTTTAAGGGAGCTTCAAGGCGCAGAAGAGGAGCTTTCAAGGTGGGAAAACAAGGCCAGTCCCATCAGGCACCATCTCCAGGTTGACACGCAGCGTAAGTGTCTCTGGCTTCTGGCAGGTCCAAAGAGACCTAGCTACCTCCCTGGCTCTTCCCTCATTCAACTTTTCTACACAGGGTGCTCTGCGTGTAGTGAAATGCCTAGACGAAAGAGTGCCCTAGGTCTCCTAGGGTCCTGTGCCTCTCCCAAAAGCCTGAATTGTTCCACAGAAAACAGTGTTGTAGTGGAAGTTGCAATGCAATCTGCCTTTAATCTTGAGATACGGTGACTTGTTATGAGGTCCTAGAAGGACTTGTAAGCAGAGAGTTTTTCTCAGTACAGCTGAGACTAGGGTCACGAGGACGATTTCCATGGTATGCTGGATTTTCTAGAACTGTGTTCATGAAACCTTTCTGTAGCTGGGGATACCTAGCTCCCCGAATGAAGCGTGCAGTGTGTTACCCTTTACTCCGCCTACCCATGGGCACCCTGACAGGCCTACGGGTCTGACTGTGGCCCAGCAAGCCCAGGGAAGCCTTGGAGTACTCAGTGTCCTTGTACGGAAACGAGTGCTGCCGCGAGGGCTCTACGAGTCCTGAAAAGCTTACTAGCGTTCAACTAAAGCAGAAGAGCGACTAAGGCCTCATGGAAGCCTTTGCACGCCTACTCCACTGCATGGCGTATCAGGGCCCTCCTTCGAAGCTAGGCCTCACTTTGAGTTTCCCTTTAGCTAGAGAACAGGACAGGATGAGCTCTGAATCAGAAACTGGAATACGTGTTTCTTCGTGAAACCTCTTTTTCCCTCTCACAGCCATGCCTGTCGTGAGTATAAGCCCGACACCAACAGTGTTTTTCAGTTAGCTTCTAGGCGCATAAAAGGAGCTTTCATGATGGGACAGCAAGGCTAGCCCCATCAGGTCCTGTTTCCAGATTGACACACAGCATAAGTAGCTGTGGTTTCTAAGAGGTCAAAAGAGACCTGGCTACCTACTTGGCTCTGCCCAGAATCAATATTTCTGCACAGGGTGTTGTACGTGTAGTGAAGTGCCTAGACAATAGACTGCCCTAGGTCTCTAAGAGCCCTGTGCATGTCCCAAAGCCTGAAGTGTTACACAGAACACTGTGCCGTAGTGGAAGTTGGAATGCAAGCCGTCTTTCTCCTTGAGATACGGTGACTTCAGGTACGAGGTCCTCGAAGGACTTCAAAGCAGAGAGTTTTACTCAGTACAGCTCAGAATCGGCCGATGAGGCAGACTTCCATGGTTTGCTGGCCTTGCTAGAACCGTGTTCCTGAGGCTGATGGTGAGCTGAGGAAATCTAGCTTTCCCAAGAAAGAGTGCAGTTTGTTATCTTTCACTCGGCCTAAAAAGGGGCACACTGAAGGGCCTACGGGTCTGAGTGTGGCCCAGCAAGCCCAGGGGAGTCCTGGGGTACTCAGAGTTCTTGTACGCAAATGGGTACTGACACGAGTGGGCCTGGAGTCCTGAGAAGAGTAGTACCTTTAAACTAATGCAGGACTGCGACTAAGGCCTCAAGGAAAATGCTGCACAACTACCCTTCTGGAGGGCAAATCAGAGCCTTAGGTCGAGGGTAGGGCGCACGTTGAGATTCCCCTTAGCTCTAGTGCAGGGCAGGATATGCTCCCCACCAGGGCCTGGAAGCACCCTCTTTCTTTGGAGAAAACTCATTTTCTTCCAGAGCCATGCCTGGAGTGAGGACAAGTCCGACAACCACAGTGTTTTTCAGGTAGCTTCAAGGCCGCATGAATGGAGCTTTCAAGACGGGAAAACAAGGCTTGTCTCCTAAGGCCGCCATTTCCAGGCTGACACGCAGAAGAAGCATCTGTGGTTTCTAGCAGGTCAAAAGAGACCTAGCTCCTCACTGGGTCCTTGGAGAATCAACTTTTCTCTGCAGGGTGTTCTGCGTGTAGCGAACTGCCTAAATGAAAGAATTCCCTAGGTGTCCTGGGCTCCTGGGCATCTTCCAAAAGCCTGCGGCGTTACACCAGAAAGTGTGCTCTAGTTGCACTTGGACCACAAGCCGACTCTCTCCTAGAGGTTGGTTGACTTCAGCTAGGAGCTGGTAGAAGGAACTGTAAGCAAAGAGTTTTCCTCAGTACAGCTCGGACTACTGTAAGCAGGCAGACTGGCATGGCATGCTGCACCTACTACAACCGTGTTCCTGAGGCTGTTGGTGAGCTGAGGAAATCGAGCTCCCCCGAGGGAGCGTGCATCATGCTGCCCTTCACTCGGCACAGACACGGGCACTCCGAAGGGCCTACGTGTCTGAATGTTGATCTTCAACTCAGGGGAGCCTGGGGGTTACTCAGTGTCTTTGTACGGAAACGGGTGCAGACGCAAGGGAGCAGGAGTCCTGAGAAGATTAGTACCGTGAAACTAATGCAGAAGTGCGACTAAGGCCTCATGGAAGCTGCGCACTCCTACCCTGCTGCATGGCATATCAGGGCCCTCCTTCGAAGTTGGGCCTCACGTTGAGATTCCCTTTAGCTATAGAACAGGACAGGATGAGCTCTGACCGAGAAACTGGGATACCCTGTTTCTTCGTGAAACCTTTTTTTCCCTCTCACAGCCATGCCTGCCGTGAGTATAAGGCTGACAACCACAGTGTTTTTAAGGGATCTTCAAGGCGCATAAGAGGAGCTTTCAAGGTGGGAAAACAAGGCCAGTCCCATCAGGCACCATCTCCAGGATGACACTCAGAGTAAGTGTCTCAGGGTACTGGCAGGTCAAAAGAGACCTAGCTAGCTCCCTGGCTCTTCCCTGATTCAACTTTTCTACACAGGGTGTTCTGCGTGTAGTGAACTGCCTAGACGAAAGAGGGCCCTAGGTCTCTGAGGGTCCGGTGCCTCTCCCAAAAGCCTGAAGTGTTCCACAGAAAACTGTGCTGTAGTGGAAGTTGCAATGCAAGCTGCCTTTCTCCTTGAGATACGGTGACTTAAGCTATGAGGTCCTAGAAGGACTTGTAAGCAGAGAGTTTTTCTCAGTACAGCTCAGACTAGGGCAACGAGGACGACTTCCACGGCATGCCTGACTTTCTAGAACCGTGTTCATGAAACCTTTCGGTAGTTGGGGATATCTAGCTCCCCGAGTAAAGCGTGCAGCGTGTTACCCTTCACTCGGCCTACCCAGGGGCATCCTGACGGGCCTACGGGTCTGACTGTGGCCCAGCAAGCCCAGGGAAGCCTTGGAGTACTCAGTGTCTTTGTATGGAAACGAGTGCTGCCGCGAGGCATTTAGGAGTCCTGAAAACCTTACTAGCGTTCATCTAACGCAGGAGAACTTCTAAGGCCTCATGGAAACTGTTGCACGCCTACCCCGCTACTTGGCATATCAGGGCCCACCTTGGAAGTGAGAGCTCCCTTTGAGTTTCCCTTTAGCTATAAAACAGGACAGGATGCGCTCTGACTCGGAAACTAAAATACCCTGTCTCTTCGTGTAACCTCTTTTTCCTCTAACAGTCATGCCTGCAATGAGTATAAGCCTGACAACAGCAGGGTTTTTAAGGGAGCTTCAAGGCGCAGAAGAGGAGCTTTCAAGGTGGGAAAACAAGGCCAGTCCCATCAGGCACCATCTCCAGGTTGACACGCAGCGTAAGTGTCTCTGGCTTCTGGCAGGTCCAAAGAGACCTAGCTACCTCCCTGGCTCTTCCCTCATTCAACTTTTCTACACAGGGTGCTCTGCGTGTAGTGAAATGCCTAGACGAAAGAGTGCCCTAGGTCTCCTAGGGTCCTGTGCCTCTCCCAAAAGCCTGAATTGTTCCACAGAAAACAGTGTTGTAGTGGAAGTTGCAATGCAATCTGCCTTTAATCTTGAGATACGGTGACTTGTTATGAGGTCCTAGAAGGACTTGTAAGCAGAGAGTTTTTCTCAGTACAGCTGAGACTAGGGTCACGAGGACGATTTCCATGGTATGCTGGATTTTCTAGAACTGTGTTCATGAAACCTTTCTGTAGCTGGGGATACCTAGCTCCCCGAATGAAGCGTGCAGTGTGTTACCCTTTACTCCGCCTACCCATGGGCACCCTGACAGGCCTACGGGTCTGACTGTGGCCCAGCAAGCCCAGGGAAGCCTTGGAGTACTCAGTGTCCTTGTACGGAAACGAGTGCTGCCGCGAGGGCTCTACGAGTCCTGAAAAGCTTACTAGCGTTCAACTAAAGCAGAAGAGCGACTAAGGCCTCATGGAAGCTGCTGCACGCCTACTCCACTGCATGGCGTATCAGGGCCCTCCTTCGAAGCTAGGCCTCACTTTGAGTTTCCCTTTAGCTAGAGAACAGGACAGGATGAGCTCTGAATCAGAAACTGGAATACGTGTTTCTTCGTGAAACCTCTTTTTCCCTCTCACAGCCATGCCTGTCGTGAGTATAAGCCCGACACCAACAGTGTTTTTCAGTTAGCTTCTAGGCGCATAAAAGGAGCTTTCATGATGGGACAGCAAGGCTAGCCCCATCAGGTCCTGTTTCCAGATTGACACACAGCATAAGTAGCTGTGGTTTCTAAGAGGTCAAAAGAGACCTGGCTACCTACTTGGCTCTGCCCAGAATCAATATTTCTGCACAGGGTGTTGTACGTGTAGTGAAGTGCCTAGACAATAGACTGCCCTAGGTCTCTAAGAGCCCTGTGCATGTCCCAAAGCCTGAAGTGTTACACAGAACACTGTGCCGTAGTGGAAGTTGGAATGCAAGCCGTCTTTCTCCTTGAGATACGGTGACTTCAGGTACGAGGTCCTCGAAGGACTTCAAAGCAGAGAGTTTTACTCAGTACAGCTCAGAATCGGCCGATGAGGCAGACTTCCATGGTTTGCTGGCCTTGCTAGAACCGTGTTCCTGAGGCTGATGGTGAGCTGAGGAAATCTAGCTTTCCCAAGAAAGAGTGCAGTTTGTTATCTTTCACTCGGCCTAAAAAGGGGCACACTGAAGGGCCTACGGGTCTGAGTGTGGCCCAGCAAGCCCAGGGGAGTCCTGGGGTACTCAGAGTTCTTGTACGCAAATGGGTACTGACACGAGTGGGCCTGGAGTCCTGAGAAGAGTAGTACCTTTAAACTAATGCAGGACTGCGACTAAGGCCTCAAGGAAAATGCTGCACAACTACCCTTCTGGAGGGCAAATCAGAGCCTTAGGTCGAGGGTAGGGCGCACGTTGAGATTCCCCTTAGCTCTAGTGCAGGGCAGGATATGCTCCCCACCAGGGCCTGGAAGCACCCTCTTTCTTTGGAGAAAACTCATTTTCTTCCAGAGCCATGCCTGGAGTGAGGACAAGTCCGACAACCACAGTGTTTTTCAGGTAGCTTCAAGGCCGCATGAATGGAGCTTTCAAGACGGGAAAACAAGGCTTGTCTCCTAAGGCCGCCATTTCCAGGCTGACACGCAGAAGAAGCATCTGTGGTTTCTAGCAGGTCAAAAGAGACCTAGCTCCTCACTGGGTCCTTGGAGAATCAACTTTTCTCTGCAGGGTGTTCTGCGTGTAGCGAACTGCCTAAATGAAAGAATTCCCTAGGTGTCCTGGGCTCCTGGGCATCTTCCAAAAGCCTGCGGCGTTACACCAGAAAGTGTGCTCTAGTTGCACTTGGACCACAAGCCGACTCTCTCCTAGAGGTTGGTTGACTTCAGCTAGGAGCTGGTAGAAGGAACTGTAAGCAAAGAGTTTTCCTCAGTACAGCTCGGACTACTGTAAGCAGGCAGACTGGCATGGCATGCTGCACCTACTACAACCGTGTTCCTGAGGCTGTTGGTGAGCTGAGGAAATCGAGCTCCCCCGAGGGAGCGTGCATCATGCTGCCCTTCACTCGGCACAGACACGGGCACTCCGAAGGGCCTACGTGTCTGAATGTTGATCTTCAACTCAGGGGAGCCTGGGGGTTACTCAGTGTCTTTGTACGGAAACGGGTGCAGACGCAAGGGAGCAGGAGTCCTGAGAAGATTAGTACCGTGAAACTAATGCAGAAGTGCGACTAAGGCCTCATGGAAGCTGCGCACTCCTACCCTGCTGCATGGCATATCAGGGCCCTCCTTCGAAGTTGGGCCTCACGTTGAGATTCCCTTTAGCTATAGAACAGGACAGGATGAGCTCTGACCGAGAAACTGGGATACCCTGTTTCTTCGTGAAACCTTTTTTTCCCTCTCACAGCCATGCCTGCCGTGAGTATAAGGCTGACAACCACAGTGTTTTTAAGGGATCTTCAAGGCGCATAAGAGGAGCTTTCAAGGTGGGAAAACAAGGCCAGTCCCATCAGGCACCATCTCCAGGATGACACTCAGAGTAAGTGTCTCAGGGTACTGGCAGGTCAAAAGAGACCTAGCTAGCTCCCTGGCTCTTCCCTGATTCAACTTTTCTACACAGGGTGTTCTGCGTGTAGTGAACTGCCTAGACGAAAGAGGGCCCTAGGTCTCTGAGGGTCCGGTGCCTCTCCCAAAAGCCTGAAGTGTTCCACAGAAAACTGTGCTGTAGTGGAAGTTGCAATGCAAGCTGCCTTTCTCCTTGAGATACGGTGACTTAAGCTATGAGGTCCTAGAAGGACTTGTAAGCAGAGAGTTTTTCTCAGTACAGCTCAGACTAGGGCAACGAGGACGACTTCCACGGCATGCCTGACTTTCTAGAACCGTGTTCATGAAACCTTTCGGTAGTTGGGGATATCTAGCTCCCCGAGTAAAGCGTGCAGCGTGTTACCCTTCACTCGGCCTACCCAGGGGCATCCTGACGGGCCTACGGGTCTGACTGTGGCCCAGCAAGCCCAGGGAAGCCTTGGAGTACTCAGTGTCTTTGTATGGAAACGAGTGCTGCCGCGAGGCATTTAGGAGTCCTGAAAACCTTACTAGCGTTCATCTAACGCAGGAGAACTTCTAAGGCCTCATGGAAACTGTTGCACGCCTACCCCGCTACTTGGCATATCAGGGCCCACCTTGGAAGTGAGAGCTCCCTTTGAGTTTCCCTTTAGCTATAAAACAGGACAGGATGCGCTCTGACTCGGAAACTAAAATACCCTGTCTCTTCGTGTAACCTCTTTTTCCTCTAACAGTCATGCCTGCAATGAGTATAAGCCTGACAACAGCAGGGTTTTTAAGGGAGCTTCAAGGCGCAGAAGAGGAGCTTTCAAGGTGGGAAAACAAGGCCAGTCCCATCAGGCACCATCTCCAGGTTGACACGCAGCGTAAGTGTCTCTGGCTTCTGGCAGGTCCAAAGAGACCTAGCTACCTCCCTGGCTCTTCCCTCATTCAACTTTTCTACACAGGGTGCTCTGCGTGTAGTGAAATGCCTAGACGAAAGAGTGCCCTAGGTCTCCTAGGGTCCTGTGCCTCTCCCAAAAGCCTGAATTGTTCCACAGAAAACAGTGTTGTAGTGGAAGTTGCAATGCAATCTGCCTTTAATCTTGAGATACGGTGACTTGTTATGAGGTCCTAGAAGGACTTGTAAGCAGAGAGTTTTTCTCAGTACAGCTGAGACTAGGGTCACGAGGACGATTTCCATGGTATGCTGGATTTTCTAGAACTGTGTTCATGAAACCTTTCTGTAGCTGGGGATACCTAGCTCCCCGAATGAAGCGTGCAGTGTGTTACCCTTTACTCCGCCTACCCATGGGCACCCTGACAGGCCTACGGGTCTGACTGTGGCCCAGCAAGCCCAGGGAAGCCTTGGAGTACTCAGTGTCCTTGTACGGAAACGAGTGCTGCCGCGAGGGCTCTACGAGTCCTGAAAAGCTTACTAGCGTTCAACTAAAGCAGAAGAGCGACTAAGGCCTCATGGAAGCTGCTGCACGCCTACTCCACTGCATGGCGTATCAGGGCCCTCCTTCGAAGCTAGGCCTCACTTTGAGTTTCCCTTTAGCTAGAGAACAGGACAGGATGAGCTCTGAATCAGAAACTGGAATACGTGTTTCTTCGTGAAACCTCTTTTTCCCTCTCACAGCCATGCCTGTCGTGAGTATAAGCCCGACACCAACAGTGTTTTTCAGTTAGCTTCTAGGCGCATAAAAGGAGCTTTCATGATGGGACAGCAAGGCTAGCCCCATCAGGTCCTGTTTCCAGATTGACACACAGCATAAGTAGCTGTGGTTTCTAAGAGGTCAAAAGAGACCTGGCTACCTACTTGGCTCTGCCCAGAATCAATATTTCTGCACAGGGTGTTGTACGTGTAGTGAAGTGCCTAGACAATAGACTGCCCTAGGTCTCTAAGAGCCCTGTGCATGTCCCAAAGCCTGAAGTGTTACACAGAACACTGTGCCGTAGTGGAAGTTGGAATGCAAGCCGTCTTTCTCCTTGAGATACGGTGACTTCAGGTACGAGGTCCTCGAAGGACTTCAAAGCAGAGAGTTTTACTCAGTACAGCTCAGAATCGGCCGATGAGGCAGACTTCCATGGTTTGCTGGCCTTGCTAGAACCGTGTTCCTGAGGCTGATGGTGAGCTGAGGAAATCTAGCTTTCCCAAGAAAGAGTGCAGTTTGTTATCTTTCACTCGGCCTAAAAAGGGGCACACTGAAGGGCCTACGGGTCTGAGTGTGGCCCAGCAAGCCCAGGGGAGTCCTGGGGTACTCAGAGTTCTTGTACGCAAATGGGTACTGACACGAGTGGGCCTGGAGTCCTGAGAAGAGTAGTACCTTTAAACTAATGCAGGACTGCGACTAAGGCCTCAAGGAAAATGCTGCACAACTACCCTTCTGGAGGGCAAATCAGAGCCTTAGGTCGAGGGTAGGGCGCACGTTGAGATTCCCCTTAGCTCTAGTGCAGGGCAGGATATGCTCCCCACCAGGGCCTGGAAGCACCCTCTTTCTTTGGAGAAAACTCATTTTCTTCCAGAGCCATGCCTGGAGTGAGGACAAGTCCGACAACCACAGTGTTTTTCAGGTAGCTTCAAGGCCGCATGAATGGAGCTTTCAAGACGGGAAAACAAGGCTTGTCTCCTAAGGCCGCCATTTCCAGGCTGACACGCAGAAGAAGCATCTGTGGTTTCTAGCAGGTCAAAAGAGACCTAGCTCCTCACTGGGTCCTTGGAGAATCAACTTTTCTCTGCAGGGTGTTCTGCGTGTAGCGAACTGCCTAAATGAAAGAATTCCCTAGGTGTCCTGGGCTCCTGGGCATCTTCCAAAAGCCTGCGGCGTTACACCAGAAAGTGTGCTCTAGTTGCACTTGGACCACAAGCCGACTCTCTCCTAGAGGTTGGTTGACTTCAGCTAGGAGCTGGTAGAAGGAACTGTAAGCAAAGAGTTTTCCTCAGTACAGCTCGGACTACTGTAAGCAGGCAGACTGGCATGGCATGCTGCACCTACTACAACCGTGTTCCTGAGGCTGTTGGTGAGCTGAGGAAATCGAGCTCCCCCGAGGGAGCGTGCATCATGCTGCCCTTCACTCGGCACAGACACGGGCACTCCGAAGGGCCTACGTGTCTGAATGTTGATCTTCAACTCAGGGGAGCCTGGGGGTTACTCAGTGTCTTTGTACGGAAACGGGTGCAGACGCAAGGGAGCAGGAGTCCTGAGAAGATTAGTACCGTGAAACTAATGCAGAAGTGCGACTAAGGCCTCATGGAAGCTGCGCACTCCTACCCTGCTGCATGGCATATCAGGGCCCTCCTTCGAAGTTGGGCCTCACGTTGAGATTCCCTTTAGCTATAGAACAGGACAGGATGAGCTCTGACCGAGAAACTGGGATACCCTGTTTCTTCGTGAAACCTTTTTTTCCCTCTCACAGCCATGCCTGCCGTGAGTATAAGGCTGACAACCACAGTGTTTTTAAGGGATCTTCAAGGCGCATAAGAGGAGCTTTCAAGGTGGGAAAACAAGGCCAGTCCCATCAGGCACCATCTCCAGGATGACACTCAGAGTAAGTGTCTCAGGGTACTGGCAGGTCAAAAGAGACCTAGCTAGCTCCCTGGCTCTTCCCTGATTCAACTTTTCTACACAGGGTGTTCTGCGTGTAGTGAACTGCCTAGACGAAAGAGGGCCCTAGGTCTCTGAGGGTCCGGTGCCTCTCCCAAAAGCCTGAAGTGTTCCACAGAAAACTGTGCTGTAGTGGAAGTTGCAATGCAAGCTGCCTTTCTCCTTGAGATACGGTGACTTAAGCTATGAGGTCCTAGAAGGACTTGTAAGCAGAGAGTTTTTCTCAGTACAGCTCAGACTAGGGCAACGAGGACGACTTCCACGGCATGCCTGACTTTCTAGAACCGTGTTCATGAAACCTTTCGGTAGTTGGGGATATCTAGCTCCCCGAGTAAAGCGTGCAGCGTGTTACCCTTCACTCGGCCTACCCAGGGGCATCCTGACGGGCCTACGGGTCTGACTGTGGCCCAGCAAGCCCAGGGAAGCCTTGGAGTACTCAGTGTCTTTGTATGGAAACGAGTGCTGCCGCGAGGCATTTAGGAGTCCTGAAAACCTTACTAGCGTTCATCTAACGCAGGAGAACTTCTAAGGCCTCATGGAAACTGTTGCACGCCTACCCCGCTACTTGGCATATCAGGGCCCACCTTGGAAGTGAGAGCTCCCTTTGAGTTTCCCTTTAGCTATAAAACAGGACAGGATGCGCTCTGACTCGGAAACTAAAATACCCTGTCTCTTCGTGTAACCTCTTTTTCCTCTAACAGTCATGCCTGCAATGAGTATAAGCCTGACAACAACAGGGTTTTTAAGGGAGCTTCAAGGCGCAGAAGAGGAGCTTTCAAGGTGGGAAAACAAGGCCAGTCCCATCAGGCACCATCTCCAGGTTGACACGCAGCGTAAGTGTCTCTGGCTTCTGGCAGGTCCAAAGAGACCTAGCTACCTCCCTGGCTCTTCCCTCATTCAACTTTTCTACACAGGGTGCTCTGCGTGTAGTGAAATGCCTAGACGAAAGAGTGCCCTAGGTCTCCTAGGGTCCTGTGCCTCTCCCAAAAGCCTGAAGTGTTCCACAGAAAACAGTGTTGTAGTGGAAGTTGCAATGCAATCTGCCTTTAATCTTGAGATACGGTGACTTGTTATGAGGTCCTAGAAGGACTTGTAAGCAGAGAGTTTTTCTCAGTACAGCTGAGACTAGGGTCACGAGGACGATTTCCATGGTATGCTGGATTTTCTAGAACTGTGTTCATGAAACCTTTCTGTAGCTGGGGATACCTAGCTCCCCGAATGAAGCGTGCAGTGTGTTACCCTTTACTCCGCCTACCCATGGGCACCCTGACAGGCCTACGGGTCTGACTGTGGCCCAGCAAGCCCAGGGAAGCCTTGGAGTACTCAGTGTCCTTGTACGGAAACGAGTGCTGCCGCGAGGGCTCTACGAGTCCTGAAAAGCTTACTAGCGTTCAACTAAAGCAGAAGAGCGACTAAGGCCTCATGGAAGCTGCTGCACGCCTACTCCACTGCATGGCGTATCAGGGCCCTCCTTCGAAGCTAGGCCTCACTTTGAGTTTCCCTTTAGCTAGAGAACAGGACAGGATGAGCTCTGAATCAGAAACTGGAATACGTGTTTCTTCGTGAAACCTCTTTTTCCCTCTCACAGCCATGCCTGTCGTGAGTATAAGCCCGACACCAACAGTGTTTTTCAGTTAGCTTCTAGGCGCATAAAAGGAGCTTTCATGATGGGACAGCAAGGCTAGCCCCATCAGGTCCTGTTTCCAGATTGACACACAGCATAAGTAGCTGTGGTTTCTAAGAGGTCAAAAGAGACCTGGCTACCTACTTGGCTCTGCCCAGAATCAATATTTCTGCACAGGGTGTTGTACGTGTAGTGAAGTGCCTAGACAATAGACTGCCCTAGGTCTCTAAGAGCCCTGTGCATGTCCCAAAGCCTGAAGTGTTACACAGAACACTGTGCCGTAGTGGAAGTTGGAATGCAAGCCGTCTTTCTCCTTGAGATACGGTGACTTCAGGTACGAGGTCCTCGAAGGACTTCAAAGCAGAGAGTTTTACTCAGTACAGCTCAGAATCGGCCGATGAGGCAGACTTCCATGGTTTGCTGGCCTTGCTAGAACCGTGTTCCTGAGGCTGATGGTGAGCTGAGGAAATCTAGCTTTCCCAAGAAAGAGTGCAGTTTGTTATCTTTCACTCGGCCTAAAAAGGGGCACACTGAAGGGCCTACGGGTCTGAGTGTGGCCCAGCAAGCCCAGGGGAGTCCTGGGGTACTCAGAGTTCTTGTACGCAAATGGGTACTGACACGAGTGGGCCTGGAGTCCTGAGAAGAGTAGTACCTTTAAACTAATGCAGGACTGCGACTAAGGCCTCAAGGAAAATGCTGCACAACTACCCTTCTGGAGGGCAAATCAGAGCCTTAGGTCGAGGGTAGGGCGCACGTTGAGATTCCCCTTAGCTCTAGTGCAGGGCAGGATATGCTCCCCACCAGGGCCTGGAAGCACCCTCTTTCTTTGGAGAAAACTCATTTTCTTCCAGAGCCATGCCTGGAGTGAGGACAAGTCCGACAACCACAGTGTTTTTCAGGTAGCTTCAAGGCCGCATGAATGGAGCTTTCAAGACGGGAAAACAAGGCTTGTCTCCTAAGGCCGCCATTTCCAGGCTGACACGCAGAAGAAGCATCTGTGGTTTCTAGCAGGTCAAAAGAGACCTAGCTCCTCACTGGGTCCTTGGAGAATCAACTTTTCTCTGCAGGGTGTTCTGCGTGTAGCGAACTGCCTAAATGAAAGAATTCCCTAGGTGTCCTGGGCTCCTGGGCATCTTCCAAAAGCCTGCGGCGTTACACCAGAAAGTGTGCTCTAGTTGCACTTGGACCACAAGCCGACTCTCTCCTAGAGGTTGGTTGACTTCAGCTAGGAGCTGGTAGAAGGAACTGTAAGCAAAGAGTTTTCCTCAGTACAGCTCGGACTACTGTAAGCAGGCAGACTGGCATGGCATGCTGCACCTACTACAACCGTGTTCCTGAGGCTGTTGGTGAGCTGAGGAAATCGAGCTCCCCCGAGGGAGCGTGCATCATGCTGCCCTTCACTCGGCACAGACACGGGCACTCCGAAGGGCCTACGTGTCTGAATGTTGATCTTCAACTCAGGGGAGCCTGGGGGTTACTCAGTGTCTTTGTACGGAAACGGGTGCAGACGCAAGGGAGCAGGAGTCCTGAGAAGATTAGTACCGTGAAACTAATGCAGAAGTGCGACTAAGGCCTCATGGAAGCTGCGCACTCCTACCCTGCTGCATGGCATATCAGGGCCCTCCTTCGAAGTTGGGCCTCACGTTGAGATTCCCTTTAGCTATAGAACAGGACAGGATGAGCTCTGACCGAGAAACTGGGATACCCTGTTTCTTCGTGAAACCTTTTTTTCCCTCTCACAGCCATGCCTGCCGTGAGTATAAGGCTGACAACCACAGTGTTTTTAAGGGATCTTCAAGGCGCATAAGAGGAGCTTTCAAGGTGGGAAAACAAGGCCAGTCCCATCAGGCACCATCTCCAGGATGACACTCAGAGTAAGTGTCTCAGGGTACTGGCAGGTCAAAAGAGACCTAGCTAGCTCCCTGGCTCTTCCCTGATTCAACTTTTCTACACAGGGTGTTCTGCGTGTAGTGAACTGCCTAGACGAAAGAGGGCCCTAGGTCTCTGAGGGTCCGGTGCCTCTCCCAAAAGCCTGAAGTGTTCCACAGAAAACTGTGCTGTAGTGGAAGTTGCAATGCAAGCTGCCTTTCTCCTTGAGATACGGTGACTTAAGCTATGAGGTCCTAGAAGGACTTGTAAGCAGAGAGTTTTTCTCAGTACAGCTCAGACTAGGGCAACGAGGACGACTTCCACGGCATGCCTGACTTTCTAGAACCGTGTTCATGAAACCTTTCGGTAGTTGGGGATATCTAGCTCCCCGAGTAAAGCGTGCAGCGTGTTACCCTTCACTCGGCCTACCCAGGGGCATCCTGACGGGCCTACGGGTCTGACTGTGGCCCAGCAAGCCCAGGGAAGCCTTGGAGTACTCAGTGTCTTTGTATGGAAACGAGTGCTGCCGCGAGGCATTTAGGAGTCCTGAAAACCTTACTAGCGTTCATCTAACGCAGGAGAACTTCTAAGGCCTCATGGAAACTGTTGCACGCCTACCCCGCTACTTGGCATATCAGGGCCCACCTTGGAAGTGAGAGCTCCCTTTGAGTTTCCCTTTAGCTATAAAACAGGACAGGATGCGCTCTGACTCGGAAACTAAAATACCCTGTCTCTTCGTGTAACCTCTTTTTCCTCTAACAGTCATGCCTGCAATGAGTATAAGCCTGACAACAACAGGGTTTTTAAGGGAGCTTCAAGGCGCAGAAGAGGAGCTTTCAAGGTGGGAAAACAAGGCCAGTCCCATCAGGCACCATCTCCAGGTTGACACGCAGCGTAAGTGTCTCTGGCTTCTGGCAGGTCCAAAGAGACCTAGCTACCTCCCTGGCTCTTCCCTCATTCAACTTTTCTACACAGGGTGCTCTGCGTGTAGTGAAATGCCTAGACGAAAGAGTGCCCTAGGTCTCCTAGGGTCCTGTGCCTCTCCCAAAAGCCTGAAGTGTTCCACAGAAAACAGTGTTGTAGTGGAAGTTGCAATGCAATCTGCCTTTAATCTTGAGATACGGTGACTTGTTATGAGGTCCTAGAAGGACTTGTAAGCAGAGAGTTTTTCTCAGTACAGCTGAGACTAGGGTCACGAGGACGATTTCCATGGTATGCTGGATTTTCTAGAACTGTGTTCATGAAACCTTTCTGTAGCTGGGGATACCTAGCTCCCCGAATGAAGCGTGCAGTGTGTTACCCTTTACTCCGCCTACCCATGGGCACCCTGACAGGCCTACGGGTCTGACTGTGGCCCAGCAAGCCCAGGGAAGCCTTGGAGTACTCAGTGTCCTTGTACGGAAACGAGTGCTGCCGCGAGGGCTCTACGAGTCCTGAAAAGCTTACTAGCGTTCAACTAAAGCAGAAGAGCGACTAAGGCCTCATGGAAGCTGCTGCACGCCTACTCCACTGCATGGCGTATCAGGGCCCTCCTTCGAAGCTAGGCCTCACTTTGAGTTTCCCTTTAGCTAGAGAACAGGACAGGATGAGCTCTGAATCAGAAACTGGAATACGTGTTTCTTCGTGAAACCTCTTTTTCCCTCTCACAGCCATGCCTGTCGTGAGTATAAGCCCGACACCAACAGTGTTTTTCAGTTAGCTTCTAGGCGCATAAAAGGAGCTTTCATGATGGGACAGCAAGGCTAGCCCCATCAGGTCCTGTTTCCAGATTGACACACAGCATAAGTAGCTGTGGTTTCTAAGAGGTCAAAAGAGACCTGGCTACCTACTTGGCTCTGCCCAGAATCAATATTTCTGCACAGGGTGTTGTACGTGTAGTGAAGTGCCTAGACAATAGACTGCCCTAGGTCTCTAAGAGCCCTGTGCATGTCCCAAAGCCTGAAGTGTTACACAGAACACTGTGCCGTAGTGGAAGTTGGAATGCAAGCCGTCTTTCTCCTTGAGATACGGTGACTTCAGGTACGAGGTCCTCGAAGGACTTCAAAGCAGAGAGTTTTACTCAGTACAGCTCAGAATCGGCCGATGAGGCAGACTTCCATGGTTTGCTGGCCTTGCTAGAACCGTGTTCCTGAGGCTGATGGTGAGCTGAGGAAATCTAGCTTTCCCAAGAAAGAGTGCAGTTTGTTATCTTTCACTCGGCCTAAAAAGGGGCACACTGAAGGGCCTACGGGTCTGAGTGTGGCCCAGCAAGCCCAGGGGAGTCCTGGGGTACTCAGAGTTCTTGTACGCAAATGGGTACTGACACGAGTGGGCCTGGAGTCCTGAGAAGAGTAGTACCTTTAAACTAATGCAGGACTGCGACTAAGGCCTCAAGGAAAATGCTGCACAACTACCCTTCTGGAGGGCAAATCAGAGCCTTAGGTCGAGGGTAGGGCGCACGTTGAGATTCCCCTTAGCTCTAGTGCAGGGCAGGATATGCTCCCCACCAGGGCCTGGAAGCACCCTCTTTCTTTGGAGAAAACTCATTTTCTTCCAGAGCCATGCCTGGAGTGAGGACAAGTCCGACAACCACAGTGTTTTTCAGGTAGCTTCAAGGCCGCATGAATGGAGCTTTCAAGACGGGAAAACAAGGCTTGTCTCCTAAGGCCGCCATTTCCAGGCTGACACGCAGAAGAAGCATCTGTGGTTTCTAGCAGGTCAAAAGAGACCTAGCTCCTCACTGGGTCCTTGGAGAATCAACTTTTCTCTGCAGGGTGTTCTGCGTGTAGCGAACTGCCTAAATGAAAGAATTCCCTAGGTGTCCTGGGCTCCTGGGCATCTTCCAAAAGCCTGCGGCGTTACACCAGAAAGTGTGCTCTAGTTGCACTTGGACCACAAGCCGACTCTCTCCTAGAGGTTGGTTGACTTCAGCTAGGAGCTGGTAGAAGGAACTGTAAGCAAAGAGTTTTCCTCAGTACAGCTCGGACTACTGTAAGCAGGCAGACTGGCATGGCATGCTGCACCTACTACAACCGTGTTCCTGAGGCTGTTGGTGAGCTGAGGAAATCGAGCTCCCCCGAGGGAGCGTGCATCATGCTGCCCTTCACTCGGCACAGACACGGGCACTCCGAAGGGCCTACGTGTCTGAATGTTGATCTTCAACTCAGGGGAGCCTGGGGGTTACTCAGTGTCTTTGTACGGAAACGGGTGCAGACGCAAGGGAGCAGGAGTCCTGAGAAGATTAGTACCGTGAAACTAATGCAGAAGTGCGACTAAGGCCTCATGGAAGCTGCGCACTCCTACCCTGCTGCATGGCATATCAGGGCCCTCCTTCGAAGTTGGGCCTCACGTTGAGATTCCCTTTAGCTATAGAACAGGACAGGATGAGCTCTGACCGAGAAACTGGGATACCCTGTTTCTTCGTGAAACCTTTTTTTCCCTCTCACAGCCATGCCTGCCGTGAGTATAAGGCTGACAACCACAGTGTTTTTAAGGGATCTTCAAGGCGCATAAGAGGAGCTTTCAAGGTGGGAAAACAAGGCCAGTCCCATCAGGCACCATCTCCAGGATGACACTCAGAGTAAGTGTCTCAGGGTACTGGCAGGTCAAAAGAGACCTAGCTAGCTCCCTGGCTCTTCCCTGATTCAACTTTTCTACACAGGGTGTTCTGCGTGTAGTGAACTGCCTAGACGAAAGAGGGCCCTAGGTCTCTGAGGGTCCGGTGCCTCTCCCAAAAGCCTGAAGTGTTCCACAGAAAACTGTGCTGTAGTGGAAGTTGCAATGCAAGCTGCCTTTCTCCTTGAGATACGGTGACTTAAGCTATGAGGTCCTAGAAGGACTTGTAAGCAGAGAGTTTTTCTCAGTACAGCTCAGACTAGGGCAACGAGGACGACTTCCACGGCATGCCTGACTTTCTAGAACCGTGTTCATGAAACCTTTCGGTAGTTGGGGATATCTAGCTCCCCGAGTAAAGCGTGCAGCGTGTTACCCTTCACTCGGCCTACCCAGGGGCATCCTGACGGGCCTACGGGTCTGACTGTGGCCCAGCAAGCCCAGGGAAGCCTTGGAGTACTCAGTGTCTTTGTATGGAAACGAGTGCTGCCGCGAGGCATTTAGGAGTCCTGAAAACCTTACTAGCGTTCATCTAACGCAGGAGAACTTCTAAGGCCTCATGGAAACTGTTGCACGCCTACCCCGCTACTTGGCATATCAGGGCCCACCTTGGAAGTGAGAGCTCCCTTTGAGTTTCCCTTTAGCTATAAAACAGGACAGGATGCGCTCTGACTCGGAAACTAAAATACCCTGTCTCTTCGTGTAACCTCTTTTTCCTCTAACAGTCATGCCTGCAATGAGTATAAGCCTGACAACAACAGGGTTTTTAAGGGAGCTTCAAGGCGCAGAAGAGGAGCTTTCAAGGTGGGAAAACAAGGCCAGTCCCATCAGGCACCATCTCCAGGTTGACACGCAGCGTAAGTGTCTCTGGCTTCTGGCAGGTCCAAAGAGACCTAGCTACCTCCCTGGCTCTTCCCTCATTCAACTTTTCTACACAGGGTGCTCTGCGTGTAGTGAAATGCCTAGACGAAAGAGTGCCCTAGGTCTCCTAGGGTCCTGTGCCTCTCCCAAAAGCCTGAAGTGTTCCACAGAAAACAGTGTTGTAGTGGAAGTTGCAATGCAATCTGCCTTTAATCTTGAGATACGGTGACTTGTTATGAGGTCCTAGAAGGACTTGTAAGCAGAGAGTTTTTCTCAGTACAGCTGAGACTAGGGTCACGAGGACGATTTCCATGGTATGCTGGATTTTCTAGAACTGTGTTCATGAAACCTTTCTGTAGCTGGGGATACCTAGCTCCCCGAATGAAGCGTGCAGTGTGTTACCCTTTACTCCGCCTACCCATGGGCACCCTGACAGGCCTACGGGTCTGACTGTGGCCCAGCAAGCCCAGGGAAGCCTTGGAGTACTCAGTGTCCTTGTACGGAAACGAGTGCTGCCGCGAGGGCTCTACGAGTCCTGAAAAGCTTACTAGCGTTCAACTAAAGCAGAAGAGCGACTAAGGCCTCATGGAAGCTGCTGCACGCCTACTCCACTGCATGGCGTATCAGGGCCCTCCTTCGAAGCTAGGCCTCACTTTGAGTTTCCCTTTAGCTAGAGAACAGGACAGGATGAGCTCTGAATCAGAAACTGGAATACGTGTTTCTTCGTGAAACCTCTTTTTCCCTCTCACAGCCATGCCTGTCGTGAGTATAAGCCCGACACCAACAGTGTTTTTCAGTTAGCTTCTAGGCGCATAAAAGGAGCTTTCATGATGGGACAGCAAGGCTAGCCCCATCAGGTCCTGTTTCCAGATTGACACACAGCATAAGTAGCTGTGGTTTCTAAGAGGTCAAAAGAGACCTGGCTACCTACTTGGCTCTGCCCAGAATCAATATTTCTGCACAGGGTGTTGTACGTGTAGTGAAGTGCCTAGACAATAGACTGCCCTAGGTCTCTAAGAGCCCTGTGCATGTCCCAAAGCCTGAAGTGTTACACAGAACACTGTGCCGTAGTGGAAGTTGGAATGCAAGCCGTCTTTCTCCTTGAGATACGGTGACTTCAGGTACGAGGTCCTCGAAGGACTTCAAAGCAGAGAGTTTTACTCAGTACAGCTCAGAATCGGCCGATGAGGCAGACTTCCATGGTTTGCTGGCCTTGCTAGAACCGTGTTCCTGAGGCTGATGGTGAGCTGAGGAAATCTAGCTTTCCCAAGAAAGAGTGCAGTTTGTTATCTTTCACTCGGCCTAAAAAGGGGCACACTGAAGGGCCTACGGGTCTGAGTGTGGCCCAGCAAGCCCAGGGGAGTCCTGGGGTACTCAGAGTTCTTGTACGCAAATGGGTACTGACAC
Source organism: Balaenoptera ricei (assembly GCF_028023285.1). Lineage (NCBI taxonomy): Eukaryota > Metazoa > Chordata > Mammalia > Artiodactyla > Balaenopteridae > Balaenoptera > Balaenoptera ricei. The sequence goes on from NC_082644.1 coordinate 31,798,420, forward strand.
GAGTGGGCCTGGAGTCCTGAGAAGAGTAGTACCTTTAAACTAATGCAGGACTGCGACTAAGGCCTCAAGGAAAATGCTGCACAACTACCCTTCTGGAGGGCAAATCAGAGCCTTAGGTCGAGGGTAGGGCGCACGTTGAGATTCCCCTTAGCTCTAGTGCAGGGCAGGATATGCTCCCCACCAGGGCCTGGAAGCACCCTCTTTCTTTGGAGAAAACTCATTTTCTTCCAGAGCCATGCCTGGAGTGAGGACAAGTCCGACAACCACAGTGTTTTTCAGGTAGCTTCAAGGCCGCATGAATGGAGCTTTCAAGACGGGAAAACAAGGCTTGTCTCCTAAGGCCGCCATTTCCAGGCTGACACGCAGAAGAAGCATCTGTGGTTTCTAGCAGGTCAAAAGAGACCTAGCTCCTCACTGGGTCCTTGGAGAATCAACTTTTCTCTGCAGGGTGTTCTGCGTGTAGCGAACTGCCTAAATGAAAGAATTCCCTAGGTGTCCTGGGCTCCTGGGCATCTTCCAAAAGCCTGCGGCGTTACACCAGAAAGTGTGCTCTAGTTGCACTTGGACCACAAGCCGACTCTCTCCTAGAGGTTGGTTGACTTCAGCTAGGAGCTGGTAGAAGGAACTGTAAGCAAAGAGTTTTCCTCAGTACAGCTCGGACTACTGTAAGCAGGCAGACTGGCATGGCATGCTGCACCTACTACAACCGTGTTCCTGAGGCTGTTGGTGAGCTGAGGAAATCGAGCTCCCCCGAGGGAGCGTGCATCATGCTGCCCTTCACTCGGCACAGACACGGGCACTCCGAAGGGCCTACGTGTCTGAATGTTGATCTTCAACTCAGGGGAGCCTGGGGGTTACTCAGTGTCTTTGTACGGAAACGGGTGCAGACGCAAGGGAGCAGGAGTCCTGAGAAGATTAGTACCGTGAAACTAATGCAGAAGTGCGACTAAGGCCTCATGGAAGCTGCGCACTCCTACCCTGCTGCATGGCATATCAGGGCCCTCCTTCGAAGTTGGGCCTCACGTTGAGATTCCCTTTAGCTATAGAACAGGACAGGATGAGCTCTGACCGAGAAACTGGGATACCCTGTTTCTTCGTGAAACCTTTTTTTCCCTCTCACAGCCATGCCTGCCGTGAGTATAAGGCTGACAACCACAGTGTTTTTAAGGGATCTTCAAGGCGCATAAGAGGAGCTTTCAAGGTGGGAAAACAAGGCCAGTCCCATCAGGCACCATCTCCAGGATGACACTCAGAGTAAGTGTCTCAGGGTACTGGCAGGTCAAAAGAGACCTAGCTAGCTCCCTGGCTCTTCCCTGATTCAACTTTTCTACACAGGGTGTTCTGCGTGTAGTGAACTGCCTAGACGAAAGAGGGCCCTAGGTCTCTGAGGGTCCGGTGCCTCTCCCAAAAGCCTGAAGTGTTCCACAGAAAACTGTGCTGTAGTGGAAGTTGCAATGCAAGCTGCCTTTCTCCTTGAGATACGGTGACTTAAGCTATGAGGTCCTAGAAGGACTTGTAAGCAGAGAGTTTTTCTCAGTACAGCTCAGACTAGGGCAACGAGGACGACTTCCACGGCATGCCTGACTTTCTAGAACCGTGTTCATGAAACCTTTCGGTAGTTGGGGATATCTAGCTCCCCGAGTAAAGCGTGCAGCGTGTTACCCTTCACTCGGCCTACCCAGGGGCATCCTGACGGGCCTACGGGTCTGACTGTGGCCCAGCAAGCCCAGGGAAGCCTTGGAGTACTCAGTGTCTTTGTATGGAAACGAGTGCTGCCGCGAGGCATTTAGGAGTCCTGAAAACCTTACTAGCGTTCATCTAACGCAGGAGAACTTCTAAGGCCTCATGGAAACTGTTGCACGCCTACCCCGCTACTTGGCATATCAGGGCCCACCTTGGAAGTGAGAGCTCCCTTTGAGTTTCCCTTTAGCTATAAAACAGGACAGGATGCGCTCTGACTCGGAAACTAAAATACCCTGTCTCTTCGTGTAACCTCTTTTTCCTCTAACAGTCATGCCTGCAATGAGTATAAGCCTGACAACAACAGGGTTTTTAAGGGAGCTTCAAGGCGCAGAAGAGGAGCTTTCAAGGTGGGAAAACAAGGCCAGTCCCATCAGGCACCATCTCCAGGTTGACACGCAGCGTAAGTGTCTCTGGCTTCTGGCAGGTCCAAAGAGACCTAGCTACCTCCCTGGCTCTTCCCTCATTCAACTTTTCTACACAGGGTGCTCTGCGTGTAGTGAAATGCCTAGACGAAAGAGTGCCCTAGGTCTCCTAGGGTCCTGTGCCTCTCCCAAAAGCCTGAAGTGTTCCACAGAAAACAGTGTTGTAGTGGAAGTTGCAATGCAATCTGCCTTTAATCTTGAGATACGGTGACTTGTTATGAGGTCCTAGAAGGACTTGTAAGCAGAGAGTTTTTCTCAGTACAGCTGAGACTAGGGTCACGAGGACGATTTCCATGGTATGCTGGATTTTCTAGAACTGTGTTCATGAAACCTTTCTGTAGCTGGGGATACCTAGCTCCCCGAATGAAGCGTGCAGTGTGTTACCCTTTACTCCGCCTACCCATGGGCACCCTGACAGGCCTACGGGTCTGACTGTGGCCCAGCAAGCCCAGGGAAGCCTTGGAGTACTCAGTGTCCTTGTACGGAAACGAGTGCTGCCGCGAGGGCTCTACGAGTCCTGAAAAGCTTACTAGCGTTCAACTAAAGCAGAAGAGCGACTAAGGCCTCATGGAAGCTGCTGCACGCCTACTCCACTGCATGGCGTATCAGGGCCCTCCTTCGAAGCTAGGCCTCACTTTGAGTTTCCCTTTAGCTAGAGAACAGGACAGGATGAGCTCTGAATCAGAAACTGGAATACGTGTTTCTTCGTGAAACCTCTTTTTCCCTCTCACAGCCATGCCTGTCGTGAGTATAAGCCCGACACCAACAGTGTTTTTCAGTTAGCTTCTAGGCGCATAAAAGGAGCTTTCATGATGGGACAGCAAGGCTAGCCCCATCAGGTCCTGTTTCCAGATTGACACACAGCATAAGTAGCTGTGGTTTCTAAGAGGTCAAAAGAGACCTGGCTACCTACTTGGCTCTGCCCAGAATCAATATTTCTGCACAGGGTGTTGTACGTGTAGTGAAGTGCCTAGACAATAGACTGCCCTAGGTCTCTAAGAGCCCTGTGCATGTCCCAAAGCCTGAAGTGTTACACAGAACACTGTGCCGTAGTGGAAGTTGGAATGCAAGCCGTCTTTCTCCTTGAGATACGGTGACTTCAGGTACGAGGTCCTCGAAGGACTTCAAAGCAGAGAGTTTTACTCAGTACAGCTCAGAATCGGCCGATGAGGCAGACTTCCATGGTTTGCTGGCCTTGCTAGAACCGTGTTCCTGAGGCTGATGGTGAGCTGAGGAAATCTAGCTTTCCCAAGAAAGAGTGCAGTTTGTTATCTTTCACTCGGCCTAAAAAGGGGCACACTGAAGGGCCTACGGGTCTGAGTGTGGCCCAGCAAGCCCAGGGGAGTCCTGGGGTACTCAGAGTTCTTGTACGCAAATGGGTACTGACACGAGTGGGCCTGGAGTCCTGAGAAGAGTAGTACCTTTAAACTAATGCAGGACTGCGACTAAGGCCTCAAGGAAAATGCTGCACAACTACCCTTCTGGAGGGCAAATCAGAGCCTTAGGTCGAGGGTAGGGCGCACGTTGAGATTCCCCTTAGCTCTAGTGCAGGGCAGGATATGCTCCCCACCAGGGCCTGGAAGCACCCTCTTTCTTTGGAGAAAACTCATTTTCTTCCAGAGCCATGCCTGGAGTGAGGACAAGTCCGACAACCACAGTGTTTTTCAGGTAGCTTCAAGGCCGCATGAATGGAGCTTTCAAGACGGGAAAACAAGGCTTGTCTCCTAAGGCCGCCATTTCCAGGCTGACACGCAGAAGAAGCATCTGTGGTTTCTAGCAGGTCAAAAGAGACCTAGCTCCTCACTGGGTCCTTGGAGAATCAACTTTTCTCTGCAGGGTGTTCTGCGTGTAGCGAACTGCCTAAATGAAAGAATTCCCTAGGTGTCCTGGGCTCCTGGGCATCTTCCAAAAGCCTGCGGCGTTACACCAGAAAGTGTGCTCTAGTTGCACTTGGACCACAAGCCGACTCTCTCCTAGAGGTTGGTTGACTTCAGCTAGGAGCTGGTAGAAGGAACTGTAAGCAAAGAGTTTTCCTCAGTACAGCTCGGACTACTGTAAGCAGGCAGACTGGCATGGCATGCTGCACCTACTACAACCGTGTTCCTGAGGCTGTTGGTGAGCTGAGGAAATCGAGCTCCCCCGAGGGAGCGTGCATCATGCTGCCCTTCACTCGGCACAGACACGGGCACTCCGAAGGGCCTACGTGTCTGAATGTTGATCTTCAACTCAGGGGAGCCTGGGGGTTACTCAGTGTCTTTGTACGGAAACGGGTGCAGACGCAAGGGAGCAGGAGTCCTGAGAAGATTAGTACCGTGAAACTAATGCAGAAGTGCGACTAAGGCCTCATGGAAGCTGCGCACTCCTACCCTGCTGCATGGCATATCAGGGCCCTCCTTCGAAGTTGGGCCTCACGTTGAGATTCCCTTTAGCTATAGAACAGGACAGGATGAGCTCTGACCGAGAAACTGGGATACCCTGTTTCTTCGTGAAACCTTTTTTTCCCTCTCACAGCCATGCCTGCCGTGAGTATAAGGCTGACAACCACAGTGTTTTTAAGGGATCTTCAAGGCGCATAAGAGGAGCTTTCAAGGTGGGAAAACAAGGCCAGTCCCATCAGGCACCATCTCCAGGATGACACTCAGAGTAAGTGTCTCAGGGTACTGGCAGGTCAAAAGAGACCTAGCTAGCTCCCTGGCTCTTCCCTGATTCAACTTTTCTACACAGGGTGTTCTGCGTGTAGTGAACTGCCTAGACGAAAGAGGGCCCTAGGTCTCTGAGGGTCCGGTGCCTCTCCCAAAAGCCTGAAGTGTTCCACAGAAAACTGTGCTGTAGTGGAAGTTGCAATGCAAGCTGCCTTTCTCCTTGAGATACGGTGACTTAAGCTATGAGGTCCTAGAAGGACTTGTAAGCAGAGAGTTTTTCTCAGTACAGCTCAGACTAGGGCAACGAGGACGACTTCCACGGCATGCCTGACTTTCTAGAACCGTGTTCATGAAACCTTTCGGTAGTTGGGGATATCTAGCTCCCCGAGTAAAGCGTGCAGCGTGTTACCCTTCACTCGGCCTACCCAGGGGCATCCTGACGGGCCTACGGGTCTGACTGTGGCCCAGCAAGCCCAGGGAAGCCTTGGAGTACTCAGTGTCTTTGTATGGAAACGAGTGCTGCCGCGAGGCATTTAGGAGTCCTGAAAACCTTACTAGCGTTCATCTAACGCAGGAGAACTTCTAAGGCCTCATGGAAACTGTTGCACGCCTACCCCGCTACTTGGCATATCAGGGCCCACCTTGGAAGTGAGAGCTCCCTTTGAGTTTCCCTTTAGCTATAAAACAGGACAGGATGCGCTCTGACTCGGAAACTAAAATACCCTGTCTCTTCGTGTAACCTCTTTTTCCTCTAACAGTCATGCCTGCAATGAGTATAAGCCTGACAACAACAGGGTTTTTAAGGGAGCTTCAAGGCGCAGAAGAGGAGCTTTCAAGGTGGGAAAACAAGGCCAGTCCCATCAGGCACCATCTCCAGGTTGACACGCAGCGTAAGTGTCTCTGGCTTCTGGCAGGTCCAAAGAGACCTAGCTACCTCCCTGGCTCTTCCCTCATTCAACTTTTCTACACAGGGTGCTCTGCGTGTAGTGAAATGCCTAGACGAAAGAGTGCCCTAGGTCTCCTAGGGTCCTGTGCCTCTCCCAAAAGCCTGAAGTGTTCCACAGAAAACAGTGTTGTAGTGGAAGTTGCAATGCAATCTGCCTTTAATCTTGAGATACGGTGACTTGTTATGAGGTCCTAGAAGGACTTGTAAGCAGAGAGTTTTTCTCAGTACAGCTGAGACTAGGGTCACGAGGACGATTTCCATGGTATGCTGGATTTTCTAGAACTGTGTTCATGAAACCTTTCTGTAGCTGGGGATACCTAGCTCCCCGAATGAAGCGTGCAGTGTGTTACCCTTTACTCCGCCTACCCATGGGCACCCTGACAGGCCTACGGGTCTGACTGTGGCCCAGCAAGCCCAGGGAAGCCTTGGAGTACTCAGTGTCCTTGTACGGAAACGAGTGCTGCCGCGAGGGCTCTACGAGTCCTGAAAAGCTTACTAGCGTTCAACTAAAGCAGAAGAGCGACTAAGGCCTCATGGAAGCTGCTGCACGCCTACTCCACTGCATGGCGTATCAGGGCCCTCCTTCGAAGCTAGGCCTCACTTTGAGTTTCCCTTTAGCTAGAGAACAGGACAGGATGAGCTCTGAATCAGAAACTGGAATACGTGTTTCTTCGTGAAACCTCTTTTTCCCTCTCACAGCCATGCCTGTCGTGAGTATAAGCCCGACACCAACAGTGTTTTTCAGTTAGCTTCTAGGCGCATAAAAGGAGCTTTCATGATGGGACAGCAAGGCTAGCCCCATCAGGTCCTGTTTCCAGATTGACACACAGCATAAGTAGCTGTGGTTTCTAAGAGGTCAAAAGAGACCTGGCTACCTACTTGGCTCTGCCCAGAATCAATATTTCTGCACAGGGTGTTGTACGTGTAGTGAAGTGCCTAGACAATAGACTGCCCTAGGTCTCTAAGAGCCCTGTGCATGTCCCAAAGCCTGAAGTGTTACACAGAACACTGTGCCGTAGTGGAAGTTGGAATGCAAGCCGTCTTTCTCCTTGAGATACGGTGACTTCAGGTACGAGGTCCTCGAAGGACTTCAAAGCAGAGAGTTTTACTCAGTACAGCTCAGAATCGGCCGATGAGGCAGACTTCCATGGTTTGCTGGCCTTGCTAGAACCGTGTTCCTGAGGCTGATGGTGAGCTGAGGAAATCTAGCTTTCCCAAGAAAGAGTGCAGTTTGTTATCTTTCACTCGGCCTAAAAAGGGGCACACTGAAGGGCCTACGGGTCTGAGTGTGGCCCAGCAAGCCCAGGGGAGTCCTGGGGTACTCAGAGTTCTTGTACGCAAATGGGTACTGACACGAGTGGGCCTGGAGTCCTGAGAAGAGTAGTACCTTTAAACTAATGCAGGACTGCGACTAAGGCCTCAAGGAAAATGCTGCACAACTACCCTTCTGGAGGGCAAATCAGAGCCTTAGGTCGAGGGTAGGGCGCACGTTGAGATTCCCCTTAGCTCTAGTGCAGGGCAGGATATGCTCCCCACCAGGGCCTGGAAGCACCCTCTTTCTTTGGAGAAAACTCATTTTCTTCCAGAGCCATGCCTGGAGTGAGGACAAGTCCGACAACCACAGTGTTTTTCAGGTAGCTTCAAGGCCGCATGAATGGAGCTTTCAAGACGGGAAAACAAGGCTTGTCTCCTAAGGCCGCCATTTCCAGGCTGACACGCAGAAGAAGCATCTGTGGTTTCTAGCAGGTCAAAAGAGACCTAGCTCCTCACTGGGTCCTTGGAGAATCAACTTTTCTCTGCAGGGTGTTCTGCGTGTAGCGAACTGCCTAAATGAAAGAATTCCCTAGGTGTCCTGGGCTCCTGGGCATCTTCCAAAAGCCTGCGGCGTTACACCAGAAAGTGTGCTCTAGTTGCACTTGGACCACAAGCCGACTCTCTCCTAGAGGTTGGTTGACTTCAGCTAGGAGCTGGTAGAAGGAACTGTAAGCAAAGAGTTTTCCTCAGTACAGCTCGGACTACTGTAAGCAGGCAGACTGGCATGGCATGCTGCACCTACTACAACCGTGTTCCTGAGGCTGTTGGTGAGCTGAGGAAATCGAGCTCCCCCGAGGGAGCGTGCATCATGCTGCCCTTCACTCGGCACAGACACGGGCACTCCGAAGGGCCTACGTGTCTGAATGTTGATCTTCAACTCAGGGGAGCCTGGGGGTTACTCAGTGTCTTTGTACGGAAACGGGTGCAGACGCAAGGGAGCAGGAGTCCTGAGAAGATTAGTACCGTGAAACTAATGCAGAAGTGCGACTAAGGCCTCATGGAAGCTGCGCACTCCTACCCTGCTGCATGGCATATCAGGGCCCTCCTTCGAAGTTGGGCCTCACGTTGAGATTCCCTTTAGCTATAGAACAGGACAGGATGAGCTCTGACCGAGAAACTGGGATACCCTGTTTCTTCGTGAAACCTTTTTTTCCCTCTCACAGCCATGCCTGCCGTGAGTATAAGGCTGACAACCACAGTGTTTTTAAGGGATCTTCAAGGCGCATAAGAGGAGCTTTCAAGGTGGGAAAACAAGGCCAGTCCCATCAGGCACCATCTCCAGGATGACACTCAGAGTAAGTGTCTCAGGGTACTGGCAGGTCAAAAGAGACCTAGCTAGCTCCCTGGCTCTTCCCTGATTCAACTTTTCTACACAGGGTGTTCTGCGTGTAGTGAACTGCCTAGACGAAAGAGGGCCCTAGGTCTCTGAGGGTCCGGTGCCTCTCCCAAAAGCCTGAAGTGTTCCACAGAAAACTGTGCTGTAGTGGAAGTTGCAATGCAAGCTGCCTTTCTCCTTGAGATACGGTGACTTAAGCTATGAGGTCCTAGAAGGACTTGTAAGCAGAGAGTTTTTCTCAGTACAGCTCAGACTAGGGCAACGAGGACGACTTCCACGGCATGCCTGACTTTCTAGAACCGTGTTCATGAAACCTTTCGGTAGTTGGGGATATCTAGCTCCCCGAGTAAAGCGTGCAGCGTGTTACCCTTCACTCGGCCTACCCAGGGGCATCCTGACGGGCCTACGGGTCTGACTGTGGCCCAGCAAGCCCAGGGAAGCCTTGGAGTACTCAGTGTCTTTGTATGGAAACGAGTGCTGCCGCGAGGCATTTAGGAGTCCTGAAAACCTTACTAGCGTTCATCTAACGCAGGAGAACTTCTAAGGCCTCATGGAAACTGTTGCACGCCTACCCCGCTACTTGGCATATCAGGGCCCACCTTGGAAGTGAGAGCTCCCTTTGAGTTTCCCTTTAGCTATAAAACAGGACAGGATGCGCTCTGACTCGGAAACTAAAATACCCTGTCTCTTCGTGTAACCTCTTTTTCCTCTAACAGTCATGCCTGCAATGAGTATAAGCCTGACAACAACAGGGTTTTTAAGGGAGCTTCAAGGCGCAGAAGAGGAGCTTTCAAGGTGGGAAAACAAGGCCAGTCCCATCAGGCACCATCTCCAGGTTGACACGCAGCGTAAGTGTCTCTGGCTTCTGGCAGGTCCAAAGAGACCTAGCTACCTCCCTGGCTCTTCCCTCATTCAACTTTTCTACACAGGGTGCTCTGCGTGTAGTGAAATGCCTAGACGAAAGAGTGCCCTAGGTCTCCTAGGGTCCTGTGCCTCTCCCAAAAGCCTGAAGTGTTCCACAGAAAACAGTGTTGTAGTGGAAGTTGCAATGCAATCTGCCTTTAATCTTGAGATACGGTGACTTGTTATGAGGTCCTAGAAGGACTTGTAAGCAGAGAGTTTTTCTCAGTACAGCTGAGACTAGGGTCACGAGGACGATTTCCATGGTATGCTGGATTTTCTAGAACTGTGTTCATGAAACCTTTCTGTAGCTGGGGATACCTAGCTCCCCGAATGAAGCGTGCAGTGTGTTACCCTTTACTCCGCCTACCCATGGGCACCCTGACAGGCCTACGGGTCTGACTGTGGCCCAGCAAGCCCAGGGAAGCCTTGGAGTACTCAGTGTCCTTGTACGGAAACGAGTGCTGCCGCGAGGGCTCTACGAGTCCTGAAAAGCTTACTAGCGTTCAACTAAAGCAGAAGAGCGACTAAGGCCTCATGGAAGCTGCTGCACGCCTACTCCACTGCATGGCGTATCAGGGCCCTCCTTCGAAGCTAGGCCTCACTTTGAGTTTCCCTTTAGCTAGAGAACAGGACAGGATGAGCTCTGAATCAGAAACTGGAATACGTGTTTCTTCGTGAAACCTCTTTTTCCCTCTCACAGCCATGCCTGTCGTGAGTATAAGCCCGACACCAACAGTGTTTTTCAGTTAGCTTCTAGGCGCATAAAAGGAGCTTTCATGATGGGACAGCAAGGCTAGCCCCATCAGGTCCTGTTTCCAGATTGACACACAGCATAAGTAGCTGTGGTTTCTAAGAGGTCAAAAGAGACCTGGCTACCTACTTGGCTCTGCCCAGAATCAATATTTCTGCACAGGGTGTTGTACGTGTAGTGAAGTGCCTAGACAATAGACTGCCCTAGGTCTCTAAGAGCCCTGTGCATGTCCCAAAGCCTGAAGTGTTACACAGAACACTGTGCCGTAGTGGAAGTTGGAATGCAAGCCGTCTTTCTCCTTGAGATACGGTGACTTCAGGTACGAGGTCCTCGAAGGACTTCAAAGCAGAGAGTTTTACTCAGTACAGCTCAGAATCGGCCGATGAGGCAGACTTCCATGGTTTGCTGGCCTTGCTAGAACCGTGTTCCTGAGGCTGATGGTGAGCTGAGGAAATCTAGCTTTCCCAAGAAAGAGTGCAGTTTGTTATCTTTCACTCGGCCTAAAAAGGGGCACACTGAAGGGCCTACGGGTCTGAGTGTGGCCCAGCAAGCCCAGGGGAGTCCTGGGGTACTCAGAGTTCTTGTACGCAAATGGGTACTGACACGAGTGGGCCTGGAGTCCTGAGAAGAGTAGTACCTTTAAACTAATGCAGGACTGCGACTAAGGCCTCAAGGAAAATGCTGCACAACTACCCTTCTGGAGGGCAAATCAGAGCCTTAGGTCGAGGGTAGGGCGCACGTTGAGATTCCCCTTAGCTCTAGTGCAGGGCAGGATATGCTCCCCACCAGGGCCTGGAAGCACCCTCTTTCTTTGGAGAAAACTCATTTTCTTCCAGAGCCATGCCTGGAGTGAGGACAAGTCCGACAACCACAGTGTTTTTCAGGTAGCTTCAAGGCCGCATGAATGGAGCTTTCAAGACGGGAAAACAAGGCTTGTCTCCTAAGGCCGCCATTTCCAGGCTGACACGCAGAAGAAGCATCTGTGGTTTCTAGCAGGTCAAAAGAGACCTAGCTCCTCACTGGGTCCTTGGAGAATCAACTTTTCTCTGCAGGGTGTTCTGCGTGTAGCGAACTGCCTAAATGAAAGAATTCCCTAGGTGTCCTGGGCTCCTGGGCATCTTCCAAAAGCCTGCGGCGTTACACCAGAAAGTGTGCTCTAGTTGCACTTGGACCACAAGCCGACTCTCTCCTAGAGGTTGGTTGACTTCAGCTAGGAGCTGGTAGAAGGAACTGTAAGCAAAGAGTTTTCCTCAGTACAGCTCGGACTACTGTAAGCAGGCAGACTGGCATGGCATGCTGCACCTACTACAACCGTGTTCCTGAGGCTGTTGGTGAGCTGAGGAAATCGAGCTCCCCCGAGGGAGCGTGCATCATGCTGCCCTTCACTCGGCACAGACACGGGCACTCCGAAGGGCCTACGTGTCTGAATGTTGATCTTCAACTCAGGGGAGCCTGGGGGTTACTCAGTGTCTTTGTACGGAAACGGGTGCAGACGCAAGGGAGCAGGAGTCCTGAGAAGATTAGTACCGTGAAACTAATGCAGAAGTGCGACTAAGGCCTCATGGAAGCTGCGCACTCCTACCCTGCTGCATGGCATATCAGGGCCCTCCTTCGAAGTTGGGCCTCACGTTGAGATTCCCTTTAGCTATAGAACAGGACAGGATGAGCTCTGACCGAGAAACTGGGATACCCTGTTTCTTCGTGAAACCTTCTTTTCCCTCTCACAGCCATGCCTGCCGTGAGTATAAGGCTGACAACCACAGTGTTTTTAAGGGATCTTCAAGGCGCATAAGAGGAGCTTTCAAGGTGGGAAAACAAGGCCAGTCCCATCAGGCACCATCTCCAGGATGACACTCAGAGTAAGTGTCTCAGGGTACTGGCAGGTCAAAAGAGACCTAGCTAGCTCCCTGGCTCTTCCCTGATTCAACTTTTCTACACAGGGTGTTCTGCGTGTAGTGAACTGCCTAGACGAAAGAGGGCCCTAGGTCTCTGAGGGTCCGGTGCCTCTCCCAAAAGCCTGAAGTGTTCCACAGAAAACTGTGCTGTAGTGGAAGTTGCAATGCAAGCTGCCTTTCTCCTTGAGATACGGTGACTTAAGCTATGAGGTCCTAGAAGGACTTGTAAGCAGAGAGTTTTTCTCAGTACAGCTCAGACTAGGGCAACGAGGACGACTTCCACGGCATGCCTGACTTTCTAGAACCGTGTTCATGAAACCTTTCGGTAGTTGGGGATATCTAGCTCCCCGAGTAAAGCGTGCAGCGTGTTACCCTTCACTCGGCCTACCCAGGGGCATCCTGACGGGCCTACGGGTCTGACTGTGGCCCAGCAAGCCCAGGGAAGCCTTGGAGTACTCAGTGTCTTTGTATGGAAACGAGTGCTGCCGCGAGGCATTTAGGAGTCCTGAAAACCTTACTAGCGTTCATCTAACGCAGGAGAACTTCTAAGGCCTCATGGAAACTGTTGCACGCCTACCCCGCTACTTGGCATATCAGGGCCCACCTTGGAAGTGAGAGCTCCCTTTGAGTTTCCCTTTAGCTATAAAACAGGACAGGATGCGCTCTGACTCGGAAACTAAAATACCCTGTCTCTTCGTGTAACCTCTTTTTCCTCTAACAGTCATGCCTGCAATGAGTATAAGCCTGACAACAGCAGGGTTTTTAAGGGAGCTTCAAGGCGCAGAAGAGGAGCTTTCAAGGTGGGAAAACAAGGCCAGTCCCATCAGGCACCATCTCCAGGTTGACACGCAGCGTAAGTGTCTCTGGCTTCTGGCAGGTCCAAAGAGACCTAGCTACCTCCCTGGCTCTTCCCTCATTCAACTTTTCTACACAGGGTGCTCTGCGTGTAGTGAAATGCCTAGACGAAAGAGTGCCCTAGGTCTCCTAGGGTCCTGTGCCTCTCCCAAAAGCCTGAAGTGTTCCACAGAAAACAGTGTTGTAGTGGAAGTTGCAATGCAATCTGCCTTTAATCTTGAGATACGGTGACTTGTTATGAGGTCCTAGAAGGACTTGTAAGCAGAGAGTTTTTCTCAGTACAGCTGAGACTAGGGTCACGAGGACGATTTCCATGGTATGCTGGATTTTCTAGAACTGTGTTCATGAAACCTTTCTGTAGCTGGGGATACCTAGCTCCCCGAATGAAGCGTGCAGTGTGTTACCCTTTACTCCGCCTACCCATGGGCACCCTGACAGGCCTACGGGTCTGACTGTGGCCCAGCAAGCCCAGGGAAGCCTTGGAGTACTCAGTGTCCTTGTACGGAAACGAGTGCTGCCGCGAGGGCTCTACGAGTCCTGAAAAGCTTACTAGCGTTCAACTAAAGCAGAAGAGCGACTAAGGCCTCATGGAAGCTGCTGCACGCCTACTCCACTGCATGGCGTATCAGGGCCCTCCTTCGAAGCTAGGCCTCACTTTGAGTTTCCCTTTAGCTAGAGAACAGGACAGGATGAGCTCTGAATCAGAAACTGGAATACGTGTTTCTTCGTGAAACCTCTTTTTCCCTCTCACAGCCATGCCTGTCGTGAGTATAAGCCCGACACCAACAGTGTTTTTCAGTTAGCTTCTAGGCGCATAAAAGGAGCTTTCATGATGGGACAGCAAGGCTAGCCCCATCAGGTCCTGTTTCCAGATTGACACACAGCATAAGTAGCTGTGGTTTCTAAGAGGTCAAAAGAGACCTGGCTACCTACTTGGCTCTGCCCAGAATCAATATTTCTGCACAGGGTGTTGTACGTGTAGTGAAGTGCCTAGACAATAGACTGCCCTAGGTCTCTAAGAGCCCTGTGCATGTCCCAAAGCCTGAAGTGTTACACAGAACACTGTGCCGTAGTGGAAGTTGGAATGCAAGCCGTCTTTCTCCTTGAGATACGGTGACTTCAGGTACGAGGTCCTCGAAGGACTTCAAAGCAGAGAGTTTTACTCAGTACAGCTCAGAATCGGCCGATGAGGCAGACTTCCATGGTTTGCTGGCCTTGCTAGAACCGTGTTCCTGAGGCTGATGGTGAGCTGAGGAAATCTAGCTTTCCCAAGAAAGAGTGCAGTTTGTTATCTTTCACTCGGCCTAAAAAGGGGCACACTGAAGGGCCTACGGGTCTGAGTGTGGCCCAGCAAGCCCAGGGGAGTCCTGGGGTACTCAGAGTTCTTGTACGCAAATGGGTACTGACACGAGTGGGCCTGGAGTCCTGAGAAGAGTAGTACCTTTAAACTAATGCAGGACTGCGACTAAGGCCTCAAGGAAAATGCTGCACAACTACCCTTCTGGAGGGCAAATCAGAGCCTTAGGTCGAGGGTAGGGCGCACGTTGAGATTCCCCTTAGCTCTAGTGCAGGGCAGGATATGCTCCCCACCAGGGCCTGGAAGCACCCTCTTTCTTTGGAGAAAACTCATTTTCTTCCAGAGCCATGCCTGGAGTGAGGACAAGTCCGACAACCACAGTGTTTTTCAGGTAGCTTCAAGGCCGCATGAATGGAGCTTTCAAGACGGGAAAACAAGGCTTGTCTCCTAAGGCCGCCATTTCCAGGCTGACACGCAGAAGAAGCATCTGTGGTTTCTAGCAGGTCAAAAGAGACCTAGCTCCTCACTGGGTCCTTGGAGAATCAACTTTTCTCTGCAGGGTGTTCTGCGTGTAGCGAACTGCCTAAATGAAAGAATTCCCTAGGTGTCCTGGGCTCCTGGGCATCTTCCAAAAGCCTGCGGCGTTACACCAGAAAGTGTGCTCTAGTTGCACTTGGACCACAAGCCGACTCTCTCCTAGAGGTTGGTTGACTTCAGCTAGGAGCTGGTAGAAGGAACTGTAAGCAAAGAGTTTTCCTCAGTACAGCTCGGACTACTGTAAGCAGGCAGACTGGCATGGCATGCTGCACCTACTACAACCGTGTTCCTGAGGCTGTTGGTGAGCTGAGGAAATCGAGCTCCCCCGAGGGAGCGTGCATCATGCTGCCCTTCACTCGGCACAGACACGGGCACTCCGAAGGGCCTACGTGTCTGAATGTTGATCTTCAACTCAGGGGAGCCTGGGGGTTACTCAGTGTCTTTGTACGGAAACGGGTGCAGACGCAAGGGAGCAGGAGTCCTGAGAAGATTAGTACCGTGAAACTAATGCAGAAGTGCGACTAAGGCCTCATGGAAGCTGCGCACTCCTACCCTGCTGCATGGCATATCAGGGCCCTCCTTCGAAGTTGGGCCTCACGTTGAGATTCCCTTTAGCTATAGAACAGGACAGGATGAGCTCTGACCGAGAAACTGGGATACCCTGTTTCTTCGTGAAACCTTCTTTTCCCTCTCACAGCCATGCCTGCCGTGAGTATAAGGCTGACAACCACAGTGTTTTTAAGGGATCTTCAAGGCGCATAAGAGGAGCTTTCAAGGTGGGAAAACAAGGCCAGTCCCATCAGGCACCATCTCCAGGATGACACTCAGAGTAAGTGTCTCAGGGTACTGGCAGGTCAAAAGAGACCTAGCTAGCTCCCTGGCTCTTCCCTGATTCAACTTTTCTACACAGGGTGTTCTGCGTGTAGTGAACTGCCTAGACGAAAGAGGGCCCTAGGTCTCTGAGGGTCCGGTGCCTCTCCCAAAAGCCTGAAGTGTTCCACAGAAAACTGTGCTGTAGTGGAAGTTGCAATGCAAGCTGCCTTTCTCCTTGAGATACGGTGACTTAAGCTATGAGGTCCTAGAAGGACTTGTAAGCAGAGAGTTTTTCTCAGTACAGCTCAGACTAGGGCAACGAGGACGACTTCCACGGCATGCCTGACTTTCTAGAACCGTGTTCATGAAACCTTTCGGTAGTTGGGGATATCTAGCTCCCCGAGTAAAGCGTGCAGCGTGTTACCCTTCACTCGGCCTACCCAGGGGCATCCTGACGGGCCTACGGGTCTGACTGTGGCCCAGCAAGCCCAGGGAAGCCTTGGAGTACTCAGTGTCTTTGTATGGAAACGAGTGCTGCCGCGAGGCATTTAGGAGTCCTGAAAACCTTACTAGCGTTCATCTAACGCAGGAGAACTTCTAAGGCCTCATGGAAACTGTTGCACGCCTACCCCGCTACTTGGCATATCAGGGCCCACCTTGGAAGTGAGAGCTCCCTTTGAGTTTCCCTTTAGCTATAAAACAGGACAGGATGCGCTCTGACTCGGAAACTAAAATACCCTGTCTCTTCGTGTAACCTCTTTTTCCTCTAACAGTCATGCCTGCAATGAGTATAAGCCTGACAACAGCAGGGTTTTTAAGGGAGCTTCAAGGCGCAGAAGAGGAGCTTTCAAGGTGGGAAAACAAGGCCAGTCCCATCAGGCACCATCTCCAGGTTGACACGCAGCGTAAGTGTCTCTGGCTTCTGGCAGGTCCAAAGAGACCTAGCTACCTCCCTGGCTCTTCCCTCATTCAACTTTTCTACACAGGGTGCTCTGCGTGTAGTGAAATGCCTAGACGAAAGAGTGCCCTAGGTCTCCTAGGGTCCTGTGCCTCTCCCAAAAGCCTGAAGTGTTCCACAGAAAACAGTGTTGTAGTGGAAGTTGCAATGCAATCTGCCTTTAATCTTGAGATACGGTGACTTGTTATGAGGTCCTAGAAGGACTTGTAAGCAGAGAGTTTTTCTCAGTACAGCTGAGACTAGGGTCACGAGGACGATTTCCATGGTATGCTGGATTTTCTAGAACTGTGTTCATGAAACCTTTCTGTAGCTGGGGATACCTAGCTCCCCGAATGAAGCGTGCAGTGTGTTACCCTTTACTCCGCCTACCCATGGGCACCCTGACAGGCCTACGGGTCTGACTGTGGCCCAGCAAGCCCAGGGAAGCCTTGGAGTACTCAGTGTCCTTGTACGGAAACGAGTGCTGCCGCGAGGGCTCTACGAGTCCTGAAAAGCTTACTAGCGTTCAACTAAAGCAGAAGAGCGACTAAGGCCTCATGGAAGCTGCTGCACGCCTACTCCACTGCATGGCGTATCAGGGCCCTCCTTCGAAGCTAGGCCTCACTTTGAGTTTCCCTTTAGCTAGAGAACAGGACAGGATGAGCTCTGAATCAGAAACTGGAATACGTGTTTCTTCGTGAAACCTCTTTTTCCCTCTCACAGCCATGCCTGTCGTGAGTATAAGCCCGACACCAACAGTGTTTTTCAGTTAGCTTCTAGGCGCATAAAAGGAGCTTTCATGATGGGACAGCAAGGCTAGCCCCATCAGGTCCTGTTTCCAGATTGACACACAGCATAAGTAGCTGTGGTTTCTAAGAGGTCAAAAGAGACCTGGCTACCTACTTGGCTCTGCCCAGAATCAATATTTCTGCACAGGGTGTTGTACGTGTAGTGAAGTGCCTAGACAATAGACTGCCCTAGGTCTCTAAGAGCCCTGTGCATGTCCCAAAGCCTGAAGTGTTACACAGAACACTGTGCCGTAGTGGAAGTTGGAATGCAAGCCGTCTTTCTCCTTGAGATACGGTGACTTCAGGTACGAGGTCCTCGAAGGACTTCAAAGCAGAGAGTTTTACTCAGTACAGCTCAGAATCGGCCGATGAGGCAGACTTCCATGGTTTGCTGGCCTTGCTAGAACCGTGTTCCTGAGGCTGATGGTGAGCTGAGGAAATCTAGCTTTCCCAAGAAAGAGTGCAGTTTGTTATCTTTCACTCGGCCTAAAAAGGGGCACACTGAAGGGCCTACGGGTCTGAGTGTGGCCCAGCAAGCCCAGGGGAGTCCTGGGGTACTCAGAGTTCTTGTACGCAAATGGGTACTGACACGAGTGGGCCTGGAGTCCTGAGAAGAGTAGTACCTTTAAACTAATGCAGGACTGCGACTAAGGCCTCAAGGAAAATGCTGCACAACTACCCTTCTGGAGGGCAAATCAGAGCCTTAGGTCGAGGGTAGGGCGCACGTTGAGATTCCCCTTAGCTCTAGTGCAGGGCAGGATATGCTCCCCACCAGGGCCTGGAAGCACCCTCTTTCTTTGGAGAAAACTCATTTTCTTCCAGAGCCATGCCTGGAGTGAGGACAAGTCCGACAACCACAGTGTTTTTCAGGTAGCTTCAAGGCCGCATGAATGGAGCTTTCAAGACGGGAAAACAAGGCTTGTCTCCTAAGGCCGCCATTTCCAGGCTGACACGCAGAAGAAGCATCTGTGGTTTCTAGCAGGTCAAAAGAGACCTAGCTCCTCACTGGGTCCTTGGAGAATCAACTTTTCTCTGCAGGGTGTTCTGCGTGTAGCGAACTGCCTAAATGAAAGAATTCCCTAGGTGTCCTGGGCTCCTGGGCATCTTCCAAAAGCCTGCGGCGTTACACCAGAAAGTGTGCTCTAGTTGCACTTGGACCACAAGCCGACTCTCTCCTAGAGGTTGGTTGACTTCAGCTAGGAGCTGGTAGAAGGAACTGTAAGCAAAGAGTTTTCCTCAGTACAGCTCGGACTACTGTAAGCAGGCAGACTGGCATGGCATGCTGCACCTACTACAACCGTGTTCCTGAGGCTGTTGGTGAGCTGAGGAAATCGAGCTCCCCCGAGGGAGCGTGCATCATGCTGCCCTTCACTCGGCACAGACACGGGCACTCCGAAGGGCCTACGTGTCTGAATGTTGATCTTCAACTCAGGGGAGCCTGGGG
Organism: Balaenoptera ricei; assembly: GCF_028023285.1. Classification (NCBI taxonomy): domain Eukaryota; kingdom Metazoa; phylum Chordata; class Mammalia; order Artiodactyla; family Balaenopteridae; genus Balaenoptera; species Balaenoptera ricei. The sequence continues at coordinate 31,817,043 of NC_082644.1, forward strand.
GTTACTCAGTGTCTTTGTACGGAAACGGGTGCAGACGCAAGGGAGCAGGAGTCCTGAGAAGATTAGTACCGTGAAACTAATGCAGAAGTGCGACTAAGGCCTCATGGAAGCTGCGCACTCCTACCCTGCTGCATGGCATATCAGGGCCCTCCTTCGAAGTTGGGCCTCACGTTGAGATTCCCTTTAGCTATAGAACAGGACAGGATGAGCTCTGACCGAGAAACTGGGATACCCTGTTTCTTCGTGAAACCTTTTTTTCCCTCTCACAGCCATGCCTGCCGTGAGTATAAGGCTGACAACCACAGTGTTTTTAAGGGATCTTCAAGGCGCATAAGAGGAGCTTTCAAGGTGGGAAAACAAGGCCAGTCCCATCAGGCACCATCTCCAGGATGACACTCAGAGTAAGTGTCTCAGGGTACTGGCAGGTCAAAAGAGACCTAGCTAGCTCCCTGGCTCTTCCCTGATTCAACTTTTCTACACAGGGTGTTCTGCGTGTAGTGAACTGCCTAGACGAAAGAGGGCCCTAGGTCTCTGAGGGTCCGGTGCCTCTCCCAAAAGCCTGAAGTGTTCCACAGAAAACTGTGCTGTAGTGGAAGTTGCAATGCAAGCTGCCTTTCTCCTTGAGATACGGTGACTTAAGCTATGAGGTCCTAGAAGGACTTGTAAGCAGAGAGTTTTTCTCAGTACAGCTCAGACTAGGGCAACGAGGACGACTTCCACGGCATGCCTGACTTTCTAGAACCGTGTTCATGAAACCTTTCGGTAGTTGGGGATATCTAGCTCCCCGAGTAAAGCGTGCAGCGTGTTACCCTTCACTCGGCCTACCCAGGGGCATCCTGACGGGCCTACGGGTCTGACTGTGGCCCAGCAAGCCCAGGGAAGCCTTGGAGTACTCAGTGTCTTTGTATGGAAACGAGTGCTGCCGCGAGGCATTTAGGAGTCCTGAAAACCTTACTAGCGTTCATCTAACGCAGGAGAACTTCTAAGGCCTCATGGAAACTGTTGCACGCCTACCCCGCTACTTGGCATATCAGGGCCCACCTTGGAAGTGAGAGCTCCCTTTGAGTTTCCCTTTAGCTATAAAACAGGACAGGATGCGCTCTGACTCGGAAACTAAAATACCCTGTCTCTTCGTGTAACCTCTTTTTCCTCTAACAGTCATGCCTGCAATGAGTATAAGCCTGACAACAGCAGGGTTTTTAAGGGAGCTTCAAGGCGCAGAAGAGGAGCTTTCAAGGTGGGAAAACAAGGCCAGTCCCATCAGGCACCATCTCCAGGTTGACACGCAGCGTAAGTGTCTCTGGCTTCTGGCAGGTCCAAAGAGACCTAGCTACCTCCCTGGCTCTTCCCTCATTCAACTTTTCTACACAGGGTGCTCTGCGTGTAGTGAAATGCCTAGACGAAAGAGTGCCCTAGGTCTCCTAGGGTCCTGTGCCTCTCCCAAAAGCCTGAAGTGTTCCACAGAAAACAGTGTTGTAGTGGAAGTTGCAATGCAATCTGCCTTTAATCTTGAGATACGGTGACTTGTTATGAGGTCCTAGAAGGACTTGTAAGCAGAGAGTTTTTCTCAGTACAGCTGAGACTAGGGTCACGAGGACGATTTCCATGGTATGCTGGATTTTCTAGAACTGTGTTCATGAAACCTTTCTGTAGCTGGGGATACCTAGCTCCCCGAATGAAGCGTGCAGTGTGTTACCCTTTACTCCGCCTACCCATGGGCACCCTGACAGGCCTACGGGTCTGACTGTGGCCCAGCAAGCCCAGGGAAGCCTTGGAGTACTCAGTGTCCTTGTACGGAAACGAGTGCTGCCGCGAGGGCTCTACGAGTCCTGAAAAGCTTACTAGCGTTCAACTAAAGCAGAAGAGCGACTAAGGCCTCATGGAAGCTGCTGCACGCCTACTCCACTGCATGGCGTATCAGGGCCCTCCTTCGAAGCTAGGCCTCACTTTGAGTTTCCCTTTAGCTAGAGAACAGGACAGGATGAGCTCTGAATCAGAAACTGGAATACGTGTTTCTTCGTGAAACCTCTTTTTCCCTCTCACAGCCATGCCTGTCGTGAGTATAAGCCCGACACCAACAGTGTTTTTCAGTTAGCTTCTAGGCGCATAAAAGGAGCTTTCATGATGGGACAGCAAGGCTAGCCCCATCAGGTCCTGTTTCCAGATTGACACACAGCATAAGTAGCTGTGGTTTCTAAGAGGTCAAAAGAGACCTGGCTACCTACTTGGCTCTGCCCAGAATCAATATTTCTGCACAGGGTGTTGTACGTGTAGTGAAGTGCCTAGACAATAGACTGCCCTAGGTCTCTAAGAGCCCTGTGCATGTCCCAAAGCCTGAAGTGTTACACAGAACACTGTGCCGTAGTGGAAGTTGGAATGCAAGCCGTCTTTCTCCTTGAGATACGGTGACTTCAGGTACGAGGTCCTCGAAGGACTTCAAAGCAGAGAGTTTTACTCAGTACAGCTCAGAATCGGCCGATGAGGCAGACTTCCATGGTTTGCTGGCCTTGCTAGAACCGTGTTCCTGAGGCTGATGGTGAGCTGAGGAAATCTAGCTTTCCCAAGAAAGAGTGCAGTTTGTTATCTTTCACTCGGCCTAAAAAGGGGCACACTGAAGGGCCTACGGGTCTGAGTGTGGCCCAGCAAGCCCAGGGGAGTCCTGGGGTACTCAGAGTTCTTGTACGCAAATGGGTACTGACACGAGTGGGCCTGGAGTCCTGAGAAGAGTAGTACCTTTAAACTAATGCAGGACTGCGACTAAGGCCTCAAGGAAAATGCTGCACAACTACCCTTCTGGAGGGCAAATCAGAGCCTTAGGTCGAGGGTAGGGCGCACGTTGAGATTCCCCTTAGCTCTAGTGCAGGGCAGGATATGCTCCCCACCAGGGCCTGGAAGCACCCTCTTTCTTTGGAGAAAACTCATTTTCTTCCAGAGCCATGCCTGGAGTGAGGACAAGTCCGACAACCACAGTGTTTTTCAGGTAGCTTCAAGGCCGCATGAATGGAGCTTTCAAGACGGGAAAACAAGGCTTGTCTCCTAAGGCCGCCATTTCCAGGCTGACACGCAGAAGAAGCATCTGTGGTTTCTAGCAGGTCAAGAGAGACCTAGCTCCTCACTGGGTCCTTGGAGAATCAACTTTTCTCTGCAGGGTGTTCTGCGTGTAGCGAACTGCCTAAATGAAAGAATTCCCTAGGTGTCCTGGGCTCCTGGGCATCTTCCAAAAGCCTGCGGCGTTACACCAGAAAGTGTGCTCTAGTTGCACTTGGACCACAAGCCGACTCTCTCCTAGAGGTTGGTTGACTTCAGCTAGGAGCTGGTAGAAGGAACTGTAAGCAAAGAGTTTTCCTCAGTACAGCTCGGACTACTGTAAGCAGGCAGACTGGCATGGCATGCTGCACCTACTACAACCGTGTTCCTGAGGCTGTTGGTGAGCTGAGGAAATCGAGCTCCCCCGAGGGAGCGTGCATCATGCTGCCCTTCACTCGGCACAGACACGGGCACTCCGAAGGGCCTACGTGTCTGAATGTTGATCTTCAACTCAGGGGAGCCTGGGGGTTACTCAGTGTCTTTGTACGGAAACGGGTGCAGACGCAAGGGAGCAGGAGTCCTGAGAAGATTAGTACCGTGAAACTAATGCAGAAGTGCGACTAAGGCCTCATGGAAGCTGCGCACTCCTACCCTGCTGCATGGCATATCAGGGCCCTCCTTCGAAGTTGGGCCTCACGTTGAGATTCCCTTTAGCTATAGAACAGGACAGGATGAGCTCTGACCGAGAAACTGGGATACCCTGTTTCTTCGTGAAACCTTTTTTTCCCTCTCACAGCCATGCCTGCCGTGAGTATAAGGCTGACAACCACAGTGTTTTTAAGGGATCTTCAAGGCGCATAAGAGGAGCTTTCAAGGTGGGAAAACAAGGCCAGTCCCATCAGGCACCATCTCCAGGATGACACTCAGAGTAAGTGTCTCAGGGTACTGGCAGGTCAAAAGAGACCTAGCTAGCTCCCTGGCTCTTCCCTGATTCAACTTTTCTACACAGGGTGTTCTGCGTGTAGTGAACTGCCTAGACGAAAGAGGGCCCTAGGTCTCTGAGGGTCCGGTGCCTCTCCCAAAAGCCTGAAGTGTTCCACAGAAAACTGTGCTGTAGTGGAAGTTGCAATGCAAGCTGCCTTTCTCCTTGAGATACGGTGACTTAAGCTATGAGGTCCTAGAAGGACTTGTAAGCAGAGAGTTTTTCTCAGTACAGCTCAGACTAGGGCAACGAGGACGACTTCCACGGCATGCCTGACTTTCTAGAACCGTGTTCATGAAACCTTTCGGTAGTTGGGGATATCTAGCTCCCCGAGTAAAGCGTGCAGCGTGTTACCCTTCACTCGGCCTACCCAGGGGCATCCTGACGGGCCTACGGGTCTGACTGTGGCCCAGCAAGCCCAGGGAAGCCTTGGAGTACTCAGTGTCTTTGTATGGAAACGAGTGCTGCCGCGAGGCATTTAGGAGTCCTGAAAACCTTACTAGCGTTCATCTAACGCAGGAGAACTTCTAAGGCCTCATGGAAACTGTTGCACGCCTACCCCGCTACTTGGCATATCAGGGCCCACCTTGGAAGTGAGAGCTCCCTTTGAGTTTCCCTTTAGCTATAAAACAGGACAGGATGCGCTCTGACTCGGAAACTAAAATACCCTGTCTCTTCGTGTAACCTCTTTTTCCTCTAACAGTCATGCCTGCAATGAGTATAAGCCTGACAACAGCAGGGTTTTTAAGGGAGCTTCAAGGCGCAGAAGAGGAGCTTTCAAGGTGGGAAAACAAGGCCAGTCCCATCAGGCACCATCTCCAGGTTGACACGCAGCGTAAGTGTCTCTGGCTTCTGGCAGGTCCAAAGAGACCTAGCTACCTCCCTGGCTCTTCCCTCATTCAACTTTTCTACACAGGGTGCTCTGCGTGTAGTGAAATGCCTAGACGAAAGAGTGCCCTAGGTCTCCTAGGGTCCTGTGCCTCTCCCAAAAGCCTGAAGTGTTCCACAGAAAACAGTGTTGTAGTGGAAGTTGCAATGCAATCTGCCTTTAATCTTGAGATACGGTGACTTGTTATGAGGTCCTAGAAGGACTTGTAAGCAGAGAGTTTTTCTCAGTACAGCTGAGACTAGGGTCACGAGGACGATTTCCATGGTATGCTGGATTTTCTAGAACTGTGTTCATGAAACCTTTCTGTAGCTGGGGATACCTAGCTCCCCGAATGAAGCGTGCAGTGTGTTACCCTTTACTCCGCCTACCCATGGGCACCCTGACAGGCCTACGGGTCTGACTGTGGCCCAGCAAGCCCAGGGAAGCCTTGGAGTACTCAGTGTCCTTGTACGGAAACGAGTGCTGCCGCGAGGGCTCTACGAGTCCTGAAAAGCTTACTAGCGTTCAACTAAAGCAGAAGAGCGACTAAGGCCTCATGGAAGCTGCTGCACGCCTACTCCACTGCATGGCGTATCAGGGCCCTCCTTCGAAGCTAGGCCTCACTTTGAGTTTCCCTTTAGCTAGAGAACAGGACAGGATGAGCTCTGAATCAGAAACTGGAATACGTGTTTCTTCGTGAAACCTCTTTTTCCCTCTCACAGCCATGCCTGTCGTGAGTATAAGCCCGACACCAACAGTGTTTTTCAGTTAGCTTCTAGGCGCATAAAAGGAGCTTTCATGATGGGACAGCAAGGCTAGCCCCATCAGGTCCTGTTTCCAGATTGACACACAGCATAAGTAGCTGTGGTTTCTAAGAGGTCAAAAGAGACCTGGCTACCTACTTGGCTCTGCCCAGAATCAATATTTCTGCACAGGGTGTTGTACGTGTAGTGAAGTGCCTAGACAATAGACTGCCCTAGGTCTCTAAGAGCCCTGTGCATGTCCCAAAGCCTGAAGTGTTACACAGAACACTGTGCCGTAGTGGAAGTTGGAATGCAAGCCGTCTTTCTCCTTGAGATACGGTGACTTCAGGTACGAGGTCCTCGAAGGACTTCAAAGCAGAGAGTTTTACTCAGTACAGCTCAGAATCGGCCGATGAGGCAGACTTCCATGGTTTGCTGGCCTTGCTAGAACCGTGTTCCTGAGGCTGATGGTGAGCTGAGGAAATCTAGCTTTCCCAAGAAAGAGTGCAGTTTGTTATCTTTCACTCGGCCTAAAAAGGGGCACACTGAAGGGCCTACGGGTCTGAGTGTGGCCCAGCAAGCCCAGGGGAGTCCTGGGGTACTCAGAGTTCTTGTACGCAAATGGGTACTGACACGAGTGGGCCTGGAGTCCTGAGAAGAGTAGTACCTTTAAACTAATGCAGGACTGCGACTAAGGCCTCAAGGAAAATGCTGCACAACTACCCTTCTGGAGGGCAAATCAGAGCCTTAGGTCGAGGGTAGGGCGCACGTTGAGATTCCCCTTAGCTCTAGTGCAGGGCAGGATATGCTCCCCACCAGGGCCTGGAAGCACCCTCTTTCTTTGGAGAAAACTCATTTTCTTCCAGAGCCATGCCTGGAGTGAGGACAAGTCCGACAACCACAGTGTTTTTCAGGTAGCTTCAAGGCCGCATGAATGGAGCTTTCAAGACGGGAAAACAAGGCTTGTCTCCTAAGGCCGCCATTTCCAGGCTGACACGCAGAAGAAGCATCTGTGGTTTCTAGCAGGTCAAGAGAGACCTAGCTCCTCACTGGGTCCTTGGAGAATCAACTTTTCTCTGCAGGGTGTTCTGCGTGTAGCGAACTGCCTAAATGAAAGAATTCCCTAGGTGTCCTGGGCTCCTGGGCATCTTCCAAAAGCCTGCGGCGTTACACCAGAAAGTGTGCTCTAGTTGCACTTGGACCACAAGCCGACTCTCTCCTAGAGGTTGGTTGACTTCAGCTAGGAGCTGGTAGAAGGAACTGTAAGCAAAGAGTTTTCCTCAGTACAGCTCGGACTACTGTAAGCAGGCAGACTGGCATGGCATGCTGCACCTACTACAACCGTGTTCCTGAGGCTGTTGGTGAGCTGAGGAAATCGAGCTCCCCCGAGGGAGCGTGCATCATGCTGCCCTTCACTCGGCACAGACACGGGCACTCCGAAGGGCCTACGTGTCTGAATGTTGATCTTCAACTCAGGGGAGCCTGGGGGTTACTCAGTGTCTTTGTACGGAAACGGGTGCAGACGCAAGGGAGCAGGAGTCCTGAGAAGATTAGTACCGTGAAACTAATGCAGAAGTGCGACTAAGGCCTCATGGAAGCTGCGCACTCCTACCCTGCTGCATGGCATATCAGGGCCCTCCTTCGAAGTTAGGCCTCACGTTGAGATTCCCTTTAGCTATAGAACAGGACAGGATGAGCTCTGACCGAGAAACTGGGATACCCTGTTTCTTCGTGAAACCTTTTTTTCCCTCTCACAGCCATGCCTGCCGTGAGTATAAGGCTGACAACCACAGTGTTTTTAAGGGATCTTCAAGGCGCATAAGAGGAGCTTTCAAGGTGGGAAAACAAGGCCAGTCCCATCAGGCACCATCTCCAGGATGACACTCAGAGTAAGTGTCTCAGGGTACTGGCAGGTCAAAAGAGACCTAGCTAGCTCCCTGGCTCTTCCCTGATTCAACTTTTCTACACAGGGTGTTCTGCGTGTAGTGAACTGCCTAGACGAAAGAGGGCCCTAGGTCTCTGAGGGTCCGGTGCCTCTCCCAAAAGCCTGAAGTGTTCCACAGAAAACTGTGCTGTAGTGGAAGTTGCAATGCAAGCTGCCTTTCTCCTTGAGATACGGTGACTTAAGCTATGAGGTCCTAGAAGGACTTGTAAGCAGAGAGTTTTTCTCAGTACAGCTCAGACTAGGGCAACGAGGACGACTTCCACGGCATGCCTGACTTTCTAGAACCGTGTTCATGAAACCTTTCGGTAGTTGGGGATATCTAGCTCCCCGAGTAAAGCGTGCAGCGTGTTACCCTTCACTCGGCCTACCCAGGGGCATCCTGACGGGCCTACGGGTCTGACTGTGGCCCAGCAAGCCCAGGGAAGCCTTGGAGTACTCAGTGTCTTTGTATGGAAACGAGTGCTGCCGCGAGGCATTTAGGAGTCCTGAAAACCTTACTAGCGTTCATCTAACGCAGGAGAACTTCTAAGGCCTCATGGAAACTGTTGCACGCCTACCCCGCTACTTGGCATATCAGGGCCCACCTTGGAAGTGAGAGCTCCCTTTGAGTTTCCCTTTAGCTATAAAACAGGACAGGATGCGCTCTGACTCGGAAACTAAAATACCCTGTCTCTTCGTGTAACCTCTTTTTCCTCTAACAGTCATGCCTGCAATGAGTATAAGCCTGACAACAGCAGGGTTTTTAAGGGAGCTTCAAGGCGCAGAAGAGGAGCTTTCAAGGTGGGAAAACAAGGCCAGTCCCATCAGGCACCATCTCCAGGTTGACACGCAGCGTAAGTGTCTCTGGCTTCTGGCAGGTCCAAAGAGACCTAGCTACCTCCCTGGCTCTTCCCTCATTCAACTTTTCTACACAGGGTGCTCTGCGTGTAGTGAAATGCCTAGACGAAAGAGTGCCCTAGGTCTCCTAGGGTCCTGTGCCTCTCCCAAAAGCCTGAAGTGTTCCACAGAAAACAGTGTTGTAGTGGAAGTTGCAATGCAATCTGCCTTTAATCTTGAGATACGGTGACTTGTTATGAGGTCCTAGAAGGACTTGTAAGCAGAGAGTTTTTCTCAGTACAGCTGAGACTAGGGTCACGAGGACGATTTCCATGGTATGCTGGATTTTCTAGAACTGTGTTCATGAAACCTTTCTGTAGCTGGGGATACCTAGCTCCCCGAATGAAGCGTGCAGTGTGTTACCCTTTACTCCGCCTACCCATGGGCACCCTGACAGGCCTACGGGTCTGACTGTGGCCCAGCAAGCCCAGGGAAGCCTTGGAGTACTCAGTGTCCTTGTACGGAAACGAGTGCTGCCGCGAGGGCTCTACGAGTCCTGAAAAGCTTACTAGCGTTCAACTAAAGCAGAAGAGCGACTAAGGCCTCATGGAAGCTGCTGCACGCCTACTCCACTGCATGGCGTATCAGGGCCCTCCTTCGAAGCTAGGCCTCACTTTGAGTTTCCCTTTAGCTAGAGAACAGGACAGGATGAGCTCTGAATCAGAAACTGGAATACGTGTTTCTTCGTGAAACCTCTTTTTCCCTCTCACAGCCATGCCTGTCGTGAGTATAAGCCCGACACCAACAGTGTTTTTCAGTTAGCTTCTAGGCGCATAAAAGGAGCTTTCATGATGGGACAGCAAGGCTAGCCCCATCAGGTCCTGTTTCCAGATTGACACACAGCATAAGTAGCTGTGGTTTCTAAGAGGTCAAAAGAGACCTGGCTACCTACTTGGCTCTGCCCAGAATCAATATTTCTGCACAGGGTGTTGTACGTGTAGTGAAGTGCCTAGACAATAGACTGCCCTAGGTCTCTAAGAGCCCTGTGCATGTCCCAAAGCCTGAAGTGTTACACAGAACACTGTGCCGTAGTGGAAGTTGGAATGCAAGCCGTCTTTCTCCTTGAGATACGGTGACTTCAGGTACGAGGTCCTCGAAGGACTTCAAAGCAGAGAGTTTTACTCAGTACAGCTCAGAATCGGCCGATGAGGCAGACTTCCATGGTTTGCTGGCCTTGCTAGAACCGTGTTCCTGAGGCTGATGGTGAGCTGAGGAAATCTAGCTTTCCCAAGAAAGAGTGCAGTTTGTTATCTTTCACTCGGCCTAAAAAGGGGCACACTGAAGGGCCTACGGGTCTGAGTGTGGCCCAGCAAGCCCAGGGGAGTCCTGGGGTACTCAGAGTTCTTGTACGCAAATGGGTACTGACACGAGTGGGCCTGGAGTCCTGAGAAGAGTAGTACCTTTAAACTAATGCAGGACTGCGACTAAGGCCTCAAGGAAAATGCTGCACAACTACCCTTCTGGAGGGCAAATCAGAGCCTTAGGTCGAGGGTAGGGCGCACGTTGAGATTCCCCTTAGCTCTAGTGCAGGGCAGGATATGCTCCCCACCAGGGCCTGGAAGCACCCTCTTTCTTTGGAGAAAACTCATTTTCTTCCAGAGCCATGCCTGGAGTGAGGACAAGTCCGACAACCACAGTGTTTTTCAGGTAGCTTCAAGGCCGCATGAATGGAGCTTTCAAGACGGGAAAACAAGGCTTGTCTCCTAAGGCCGCCATTTCCAGGCTGACACGCAGAAGAAGCATCTGTGGTTTCTAGCAGGTCAAGAGAGACCTAGCTCCTCACTGGGTCCTTGGAGAATCAACTTTTCTCTGCAGGGTGTTCTGCGTGTAGCGAACTGCCTAAATGAAAGAATTCCCTAGGTGTCCTGGGCTCCTGGGCATCTTCCAAAAGCCTGCGGCGTTACACCAGAAAGTGTGCTCTAGTTGCACTTGGACCACAAGCCGACTCTCTCCTAGAGGTTGGTTGACTTCAGCTAGGAGCTGGTAGAAGGAACTGTAAGCAAAGAGTTTTCCTCAGTACAGCTCGGACTACTGTAAGCAGGCAGACTGGCATGGCATGCTGCACCTACTACAACCGTGTTCCTGAGGCTGTTGGTGAGCTGAGGAAATCGAGCTCCCCCGAGGGAGCGTGCATCATGCTGCCCTTCACTCGGCACAGACACGGGCACTCCGAAGGGCCTACGTGTCTGAATGTTGATCTTCAACTCAGGGGAGCCTGGGGGTTACTCAGTGTCTTTGTACGGAAACGGGTGCAGACGCAAGGGAGCAGGAGTCCTGAGAAGATTAGTACCGTGAAACTAATGCAGAAGTGCGACTAAGGCCTCATGGAAGCTGCGCACTCCTACCCTGCTGCATGGCATATCAGGGCCCTCCTTCGAAGTTAGGCCTCACGTTGAGATTCCCTTTAGCTATAGAACAGGACAGGATGAGCTCTGACCGAGAAACTGGGATACCCTGTTTCTTCGTGAAACCTTTTTTTCCCTCTCACAGCCATGCCTGCCGTGAGTATAAGGCTGACAACCACAGTGTTTTTAAGGGATCTTCAAGGCGCATAAGAGGAGCTTTCAAGGTGGGAAAACAAGGCCAGTCCCATCAGGCACCATCTCCAGGATGACACTCAGAGTAAGTGTCTCAGGGTACTGGCAGGTCAAAAGAGACCTAGCTAGCTCCCTGGCTCTTCCCTGATTCAACTTTTCTACACAGGGTGTTCTGCGTGTAGTGAACTGCCTAGACGAAAGAGGGCCCTAGGTCTCTGAGGGTCCGGTGCCTCTCCCAAAAGCCTGAAGTGTTCCACAGAAAACTGTGCTGTAGTGGAAGTTGCAATGCAAGCTGCCTTTCTCCTTGAGATACGGTGACTTAAGCTATGAGGTCCTAGAAGGACTTGTAAGCAGAGAGTTTTTCTCAGTACAGCTCAGACTAGGGCAACGAGGACGACTTCCACGGCATGCCTGACTTTCTAGAACCGTGTTCATGAAACCTTTCGGTAGTTGGGGATATCTAGCTCCCCGAGTAAAGCGTGCAGCGTGTTACCCTTCACTCGGCCTACCCAGGGGCATCCTGACGGGCCTACGGGTCTGACTGTGGCCCAGCAAGCCCAGGGAAGCCTTGGAGTACTCAGTGTCTTTGTATGGAAACGAGTGCTGCCGCGAGGCATTTAGGAGTCCTGAAAACCTTACTAGCGTTCATCTAACGCAGGAGAACTTCTAAGGCCTCATGGAAACTGTTGCACGCCTACCCCGCTACTTGGCATATCAGGGCCCACCTTGGAAGTGAGAGCTCCCTTTGAGTTTCCCTTTAGCTATAAAACAGGACAGGATGCGCTCTGACTCGGAAACTAAAATACCCTGTCTCTTCGTGTAACCTCTTTTTCCTCTAACAGTCATGCCTGCAATGAGTATAAGCCTGACAACAACAGGGTTTTTAAGGGAGCTTCAAGGCGCAGAAGAGGAGCTTTCAAGGTGGGAAAACAAGGCCAGTCCCATCAGGCACCATCTCCAGGTTGACACGCAGCGTAAGTGTCTCTGGCTTCTGGCAGGTCCAAAGAGACCTAGCTACCTCCCTGGCTCTTCCCTCATTCAACTTTTCTACACAGGGTGCTCTGCGTGTAGTGAAATGCCTAGACGAAAGAGTGCCCTAGGTCTCCTAGGGTCCTGTGCCTCTCCCAAAAGCCTGAAGTGTTCCACAGAAAACAGTGTTGTAGTGGAAGTTGCAATGCAATCTGCCTTTAATCTTGAGATACGGTGACTTGTTATGAGGTCCTAGAAGGACTTGTAAGCAGAGAGTTTTTCTCAGTACAGCTGAGACTAGGGTCACGAGGACGATTTCCATGGTATGCTGGATTTTCTAGAACTGTGTTCATGAAACCTTTCTGTAGCTGGGGATACCTAGCTCCCCGAATGAAGCGTGCAGTGTGTTACCCTTTACTCCGCCTACCCATGGGCACCCTGACAGGCCTACGGGTCTGACTGTGGCCCAGCAAGCCCAGGGAAGCCTTGGAGTACTCAGTGTCCTTGTACGGAAACGAGTGCTGCCGCGAGGGCTCTACGAGTCCTGAAAAGCTTACTAGCGTTCAACTAAAGCAGAAGAGCGACTAAGGCCTCATGGAAGCCTTTGCACGCCTACTCCACTGCATGGCGTATCAGGGCCCTCCTTCGAAGCTAGGCCTCACTTTGAGTTTCCCTTTAGCTAGAGAACAGGACAGGATGAGCTCTGAATCAGAAACTGGAATACGTGTTTCTTCGTGAAACCTCTTTTTCCCTCTCACAGCCATGCCTGTCGTGAGTATAAGCCCGACACCAACAGTGTTTTTCAGTTAGCTTCTAGGCGCATAAAAGGAGCTTTCATGATGGGACAGCAAGGCTAGCCCCATCAGGTCCTGTTTCCAGATTGACACACAGCATAAGTAGCTGTGGTTTCTAAGAGGTCAAAAGAGACCTGGCTACCTACTTGGCTCTGCCCAGAATCAATATTTCTGCACAGGGTGTTGTACGTGTAGTGAAGTGCCTAGACAATAGACTGCCCTAGGTCTCTAAGAGCCCTGTGCATGTCCCAAAGCCTGAAGTGTTACACAGAACACTGTGCCGTAGTGGAAGTTGGAATGCAAGCCGTCTTTCTCCTTGAGATACGGTGACTTCAGGTACGAGGTCCTCGAAGGACTTCAAAGCAGAGAGTTTTACTCAGTACAGCTCAGAATCGGCCGATGAGGCAGACTTCCATGGTTTGCTGGCCTTGCTAGAACCGTGTTCCTGAGGCTGATGGTGAGCTGAGGAAATCTAGCTTTCCCAAGAAAGAGTGCAGTTTGTTATCTTTCACTCGGCCTAAAAAGGGGCACACTGAAGGGCCTACGGGTCTGAGTGTGGCCCAGCAAGCCCAGGGGAGTCCTGGGGTACTCAGAGTTCTTGTACGCAAATGGGTACTGACACGAGTGGGCCTGGAGTCCTGAGAAGAGTAGTACCTTTAAACTAATGCAGGACTGCGACTAAGGCCTCAAGGAAAATGCTGCACAACTACCCTTCTGGAGGGCAAATCAGAGCCTTAGGTCGAGGGTAGGGCGCACGTTGAGATTCCCCTTAGCTCTAGTGCAGGGCAGGATATGCTCCCCACCAGGGCCTGGAAGCACCCTCTTTCTTTGGAGAAAACTCATTTTCTTCCAGAGCCATGCCTGGAGTGAGGACAAGTCCGACAACCACAGTGTTTTTCAGGTAGCTTCAAGGCCGCATGAATGGAGCTTTCAAGACGGGAAAACAAGGCTTGTCTCCTAAGGCCGCCATTTCCAGGCTGACACGCAGAAGAAGCATCTGTGGTTTCTAGCAGGTCAAGAGAGACCTAGCTCCTCACTGGGTCCTTGGAGAATCAACTTTTCTCTGCAGGGTGTTCTGCGTGTAGCGAACTGCCTAAATGAAAGAATTCCCTAGGTGTCCTGGGCTCCTGGGCATCTTCCAAAAGCCTGCGGCGTTACACCAGAAAGTGTGCTCTAGTTGCACTTGGACCACAAGCCGACTCTCTCCTAGAGGTTGGTTGACTTCAGCTAGGAGCTGGTAGAAGGAACTGTAAGCAAAGAGTTTTCCTCAGTACAGCTCGGACTACTGTAAGCAGGCAGACTGGCATGGCATGCTGCACCTACTACAACCGTGTTCCTGAGGCTGTTGGTGAGCTGAGGAAATCGAGCTCCCCCGAGGGAGCGTGCATCATGCTGCCCTTCACTCGGCACAGACACGGGCACTCCGAAGGGCCTACGTGTCTGAATGTTGATCTTCAACTCAGGGGAGCCTGGGGGTTACTCAGTGTCTTTGTACGGAAACGGGTGCAGACGCAAGGGAGCAGGAGTCCTGAGAAGATTAGTACCGTGAAACTAATGCAGAAGTGCGACTAAGGCCTCATGGAAGCTGCGCACTCCTACCCTGCTGCATGGCATATCAGGGCCCTCCTTCGAAGTTAGGCCTCACGTTGAGATTCCCTTTAGCTATAGAACAGGACAGGATGAGCTCTGACCGAGAAACTGGGATACCCTGTTTCTTCGTGAAACCTTTTTTTCCCTCTCACAGCCATGCCTGCCGTGAGTATAAGGCTGACAACCACAGTGTTTTTAAGGGATCTTCAAGGCGCATAAGAGGAGCTTTCAAGGTGGGAAAACAAGGCCAGTCCCATCAGGCACCATCTCCAGGATGACACTCAGAGTAAGTGTCTCAGGGTACTGGCAGGTCAAAAGAGACCTAGCTAGCTCCCTGGCTCTTCCCTGATTCAACTTTTCTACACAGGGTGTTCTGCGTGTAGTGAACTGCCTAGACGAAAGAGGGCCCTAGGTCTCTGAGGGTCCGGTGCCTCTCCCAAAAGCCTGAAGTGTTCCACAGAAAACTGTGCTGTAGTGGAAGTTGCAATGCAAGCTGCCTTTCTCCTTGAGATACGGTGACTTAAGCTATGAGGTCCTAGAAGGACTTGTAAGCAGAGAGTTTTTCTCAGTACAGCTCAGACTAGGGCAACGAGGACGACTTCCACGGCATGCCTGACTTTCTAGAACCGTGTTCATGAAACCTTTCGGTAGTTGGGGATATCTAGCTCCCCGAGTAAAGCGTGCAGCGTGTTACCCTTCACTCGGCCTACCCAGGGGCATCCTGACGGGCCTACGGGTCTGACTGTGGCCCAGCAAGCCCAGGGAAGCCTTGGAGTACTCAGTGTCTTTGTATGGAAACGAGTGCTGCCGCGAGGCATTTAGGAGTCCTGAAAACCTTACTAGCGTTCATCTAACGCAGGAGAACTTCTAAGGCCTCATGGAAACTGTTGCACGCCTACCCCGCTACTTGGCATATCAGGGCCCACCTTGGAAGTGAGAGCTCCCTTTGAGTTTCCCTTTAGCTATAAAACAGGACAGGATGCGCTCTGACTCGGAAACTAAAATACCCTGTCTCTTCGTGTAACCTCTTTTTCCTCTAACAGTCATGCCTGCAATGAGTATAAGCCTGACAACAACAGGGTTTTTAAGGGAGCTTCAAGGCGCAGAAGAGGAGCTTTCAAGGTGGGAAAACAAGGCCAGTCCCATCAGGCACCATCTCCAGGTTGACACGCAGCGTAAGTGTCTCTGGCTTCTGGCAGGTCCAAAGAGACCTAGCTACCTCCCTGGCTCTTCCCTCATTCAACTTTTCTACACAGGGTGCTCTGCGTGTAGTGAAATGCCTAGACGAAAGAGTGCCCTAGGTCTCCTAGGGTCCTGTGCCTCTCCCAAAAGCCTGAAGTGTTCCACAGAAAACAGTGTTGTAGTGGAAGTTGCAATGCAATCTGCCTTTAATCTTGAGATACGGTGACTTGTTATGAGGTCCTAGAAGGACTTGTAAGCAGAGAGTTTTTCTCAGTACAGCTGAGACTAGGGTCACGAGGACGATTTCCATGGTATGCTGGATTTTCTAGAACTGTGTTCATGAAACCTTTCTGTAGCTGGGGATACCTAGCTCCCCGAATGAAGCGTGCAGTGTGTTACCCTTTACTCCGCCTACCCATGGGCACCCTGACAGGCCTACGGGTCTGACTGTGGCCCAGCAAGCCCAGGGAAGCCTTGGAGTACTCAGTGTCCTTGTACGGAAACGAGTGCTGCCGCGAGGGCTCTACGAGTCCTGAAAAGCTTACTAGCGTTCAACTAAAGCAGAAGAGCGACTAAGGCCTCATGGAAGCTGCTGCACGCCTACTCCACTGCATGGCGTATCAGGGCCCTCCTTCGAAGCTAGGCCTCACTTTGAGTTTCCCTTTAGCTAGAGAACAGGACAGGATGAGCTCTGAATCAGAAACTGGAATACGTGTTTCTTCGTGAAACCTCTTTTTCCCTCTCACAGCCATGCCTGTCGTGAGTATAAGCCCGACACCAACAGTGTTTTTCAGTTAGCTTCTAGGCGCATAAAAGGAGCTTTCATGATGGGACAGCAAGGCTAGCCCCATCAGGTCCTGTTTCCAGATTGACACACAGCATAAGTAGCTGTGGTTTCTAAGAGGTCAAAAGAGACCTGGCTACCTACTTGGCTCTGCCCAGAATCAATATTTCTGCACAGGGTGTTGTACGTGTAGTGAAGTGCCTAGACAATAGACTGCCCTAGGTCTCTAAGAGCCCTGTGCATGTCCCAAAGCCTGAAGTGTTACACAGAACACTGTGCCGTAGTGGAAGTTGGAATGCAAGCCGTCTTTCTCCTTGAGATACGGTGACTTCAGGTACGAGGTCCTCGAAGGACTTCAAAGCAGAGAGTTTTACTCAGTACAGCTCAGAATCGGCCGATGAGGCAGACTTCCATGGTTTGCTGGCCTTGCTAGAACCGTGTTCCTGAGGCTGATGGTGAGCTGAGGAAATCTAGCTTTCCCAAGAAAGAGTGCAGTTTGTTATCTTTCACTCGGCCTAAAAAGGGGCACACTGAAGGGCCTACGGGTCTGAGTGTGGCCCAGCAAGCCCAGGGGAGTCCTGGGGTACTCAGAGTTCTTGTACGCAAATGGGTACTGACACGAGTGGGCCTGGAGTCCTGAGAAGAGTAGTACCTTTAAACTAATGCAGGACTGCGACTAAGGCCTCAAGGAAAATGCTGCACAACTACCCTTCTGGAGGGCAAATCAGAGCCTTAGGTCGAGGGTAGGGCGCACGTTGAGATTCCCCTTAGCTCTAGTGCAGGGCAGGATATGCTCCCCACCAGGGCCTGGAAGCACCCTCTTTCTTTGGAGAAAACTCATTTTCTTCCAGAGCCATGCCTGGAGTGAGGACAAGTCCGACAACCACAGTGTTTTTCAGGTAGCTTCAAGGCCGCATGAATGGAGCTTTCAAGACGGGAAAACAAGGCTTGTCTCCTAAGGCCGCCATTTCCAGGCTGACACGCAGAAGAAGCATCTGTGGTTTCTAGCAGGTCAAGAGAGACCTAGCTCCTCACTGGGTCCTTGGAGAATCAACTTTTCTCTGCAGGGTGTTCTGCGTGTAGCGAACTGCCTAAATGAAAGAATTCCCTAGGTGTCCTGGGCTCCTGGGCATCTTCCAAAAGCCTGCGGCGTTACACCAGAAAGTGTGCTCTAGTTGCACTTGGACCACAAGCCGACTCTCTCCTAGAGGTTGGTTGACTTCAGCTAGGAGCTGGTAGAAGGAACTGTAAGCAAAGAGTTTTCCTCAGTACAGCTCGGACTACTGTAAGCAGGCAGACTGGCATGGCATGCTGCACCTACTACAACCGTGTTCCTGAGGCTGTTGGTGAGCTGAGGAAATCGAGCTCCCCCGAGGGAGCGTGCATCATGCTGCCCTTCACTCGGCACAGACACGGGCACTCCGAAGGGCCTACGTGTCTGAATGTTGATCTTCAACTCAGGGGAGCCTGGGGGTTACTCAGTGTCTTTGTACGGAAACGGGTGCAGACGCAAGGGAGCAGGAGTCCTGAGAAGATTAGTACCGTGAAACTAATGCAGAAGTGCGACTAAGGCCTCATGGAAGCTGCGCACTCCTACCCTGCTGCATGGCATATCAGGGCCCTCCTTCGAAGTTAGGCCTCACGTTGAGATTCCCTTTAGCTATAGAACAGGACAGGATGAGCTCTGACCGAGAAACTGGGATACCCTGTTTCTTCGTGAAACCTTTTTTTCCCTCTCACAGCCATGCCTGCCGTGAGTATAAGGCTGACAACCACAGTGTTTTTAAGGGATCTTCAAGGCGCATAAGAGGAGCTTTCAAGGTGGGAAAACAAGGCCAGTCCCATCAGGCACCATCTCCAGGATGACACTCAGAGTAAGTGTCTCAGGGTACTGGCAGGTCAAAAGAGACCTAGCTAGCTCCCTGGCTCTTCCCTGATTCAACTTTTCTACACAGGGTGTTCTGCGTGTAGTGAACTGCCTAGACGAAAGAGGGCCCTAGGTCTCTGAGGGTCCGGTGCCTCTCCCAAAAGCCTGAAGTGTTCCACAGAAAACTGTGCTGTAGTGGAAGTTGCAATGCAAGCTGCCTTTCTCCTTGAGATACGGTGACTTAAGCTATGAGGTCCTAGAAGGACTTGTAAGCAGAGAGTTTTTCTCAGTACAGCTCAGACTAGGGCAACGAGGACGACTTCCGCGGCATGCCTGACTTTCTAGAACCGTGTTCATGAAACCTTTCGGTAGTTGGGGATATCTAGCTCCCCGAGTAAAGCGTGCAGCGTGTTACCCTTCACTCGGCCTACCCAGGGGCATCCTGACGGGCCTACGGGTCTGACTGTGGCCCAGCAAGCCCAGGGAAGCCTTGGAGTACTCAGTGTCTTTGTATGGAAACGAGTGCTGCCGCGAGGCATTTAGGAGTCCTGAAAACCTTACTAGCGTTCATCTAACGCAGGAGAACTTCTAAGGCCTCATGGAAACTGTTGCACGCCTACCCCGCTACTTGGCATATCAGGGCCCACCTTGGAAGTGAGAGCTCCCTTTGAGTTTCCCTTTAGCTATAAAACAGGACAGGATGCGCTCTGACTCGGAAACTAAAATACCCTGTCTCTTCGTGTAACCTCTTTTTCCTCTAACAGTCATGCCTGCAATGAGTATAAGCCTGACAACAACAGGGTTTTTAAGGGAGCTTCAAGGCGCAGAAGAGGAGCTTTCAAGGTGGGAAAACAAGGCCAGTCCCATCAGGCACCATCTCCAGGTTGACACGCAGCGTAAGTGTCTCTGGCTTCTGGCAGGTCCAAAGAGACCTAGCTACCTCCCTGGCTCTTCCCTCATTCAACTTTTCTACACAGGGTGCTCTGCGTGTAGTGAAATGCCTAGACGAAAGAGTGCCCTAGGTCTCCTAGGGTCCTGTGCCTCTCCCAAAAGCCTGAATTGTTCCACAGAAAACAGTGTTGTAGTGGAAGTTGCAATGCAATCTGCCTTTAATCTTGAGATACGGTGACTTGTTATGAGGTCCTAGAAGGACTTGTAAGCAGAGAGTTTTTCTCAGTACAGCTGAGACTAGGGTCACGAGGACGATTTCCATGGTATGCTGGATTTTCTAGAACTGTGTTCATGAAACCTTTCTGTAGCTGGGGATACCTAGCTCCCCGAATGAAGCGTGCAGTGTGTTACCCTTTACTCCGCCTACCCATGGGCACCCTGACAGGCCTACGGGTCTGACTGTGGCCCAGCAAGCCCAGGGAAGCCTTGGAGTACTCAGTGTCCTTGTACGGAAACGAGTGCTGCCGCGAGGGCTCTACGAGTCCTGAAAAGCTTACTAGCGTTCAACTAAAGCAGAAGAGCGACTAAGGCCTCATGGAAGCCTTTGCACGCCTACTCCACTGCATGGCGTATCAGGGCCCTCCTTCGAAGCTAGGCCTCACTTTGAGTTTCCCTTTAGCTAGAGAACAGGACAGGATGAGCTCTGAATCAGAAACTGGAATACGTGTTTCTTCGTGAAACCTCTTTTTCCCTCTCACAGCCATGCCTGTCGTGAGTATAAGCCCGACACCAACAGTGTTTTTCAGTTAGCTTCTAGGCGCATAAAAGGAGCTTTCATGATGGGACAGCAAGGCTAGCCCCATCAGGTCCTGTTTCCAGATTGACACACAGCATAAGTAGCTGTGGTTTCTAAGAGGTCAAAAGAGACCTGGCTACCTACTTGGCTCTGCCCAGAATCAATATTTCTGCACAGGGTGTTGTACGTGTAGTGAAGTGCCTAGACAATAGACTGCCCTAGGTCTCTAAGAGCCCTGTGCATGTCCCAAAGCCTGAAGTGTTACACAGAACACTGTGCCGTAGTGGAAGTTGGAATGCAAGCCGTCTTTCTCCTTGAGATACGGTGACTTCAGGTACGAGGTCCTCGAAGGACTTCAAAGCAGAGAGTTTTACTCAGTACAGCTCAGAATCGGCCGATGAGGCAGACTTCCATGGTTTGCTGGCCTTGCTAGAACCGTGTTCCTGAGGCTGATGGTGAGCTGAGGAAATCTAGCTTTCCCAAGAAAGAGTGCAGTTTGTTATCTTTCACTCGGCCTAAAAAGGGGCACACTGAAGGGCCTACGGGTCTGAGTGTGGCCCAGCAAGCCCAGGGGAGTCCTGGGGTACTCAGAGTTCTTGTACGCAAATGGGTACTGACACGAGTGGGCCTGGAGTCCTGAGAAGAGTAGTACCTTTAAACTAATGCAGGACTGCGACTAAGGCCTCAAGGAAAATGCTGCACAACTACCCTTCTGGAGGGCAAATCAGAGCCTTAGGTCGAGGGTAGGGCGCACGTTGAGATTCCCCTTAGCTCTAGTGCAGGGCAGGATATGCTCCCCACCAGGGCCTGGAAGCACCCTCTTTCTTTGGAGAAAACTCATTTTCTTCCAGAGCCATGCCTGGAGTGAGGACAAGTCCGACAACCACAGTGTTTTTCAGGTAGCTTCAAGGCCGCATGAATGGAGCTTTCAAGACGGGAAAACAAGGCTTGTCTCCTAAGGCCGCCATTTCCAGGCTGACACGCAGAAGAAGCATCTGTGGTTTCTAGCAGGTCAAGAGAGACCTAGCTCCTCACTGGGTCCTTGGAGAATCAACTTTTCTCTGCAGGGTGTTCTGCGTGTAGCGAACTGCCTAAATGAAAGAATTCCCTAGGTGTCCTGGGCTCCTGGGCATCTTCCAAAAGCCTGCGGCGTTACACCAGAAAGTGTGCTCTAGTTGCACTTGGACCACAAGCCGACTCTCTCCTAGAGGTTGGTTGACTTCAGCTAGGAGCTGGTAGAAGGAACTGTAAGCAAAGAGTTTTCCTCAGTACAGCTCGGACTACTGTAAGCAGGCAGACTGGCATGGCATGCTGCACCTACTACAACCGTGTTCCTGAGGCTGTTGGTGAGCTGAGGAAATCGAGCTCCCCCGAGGGAGCGTGCATCATGCTGCCCTTCACTCGGCACAGACACGGGCACTCCGAAGGGCCTACGTGTCTGAATGTTGATCTTCAACTCAGGGGAGCCTGGGGGTTACTCAGTGTCTTTGTACGGAAACGGGTGCAGACGCAAGGGAGCAGGAGTCCTGAGAAGATTAGTACCGTGAAACTAATGCAGAAGTGCGACTAAGGCCTCATGGAAGCTGCGCACTCCTACCCTGCTGCATGGCATATCAGGGCCCTCCTTCGAAGTTAGGCCTCACGTTGAGATTCCCTTTAGCTATAGAACAGGACAGGATGAGCTCTGACCGAGAAACTGGGATACCCTGTTTCTTCGTGAAACCTTTTTTTCCCTCTCACAGCCATGCCTGCCGTGAGTATAAGGCTGACAACCACAGTGTTTTTAAGGGATCTTCAAGGCGCATAAGAGGAGCTTTCAAGGTGGGAAAACAAGGCCAGTCCCATCAGGCACCATCTCCAGGATGACACTCAGAGTAAGTGTCTCAGGGTACTGGCAGGTCAAAAGAGACCTAGCTAGCTCCCTGGCTCTTCCCTGATTCAACTTTTCTACACAGGGTGTTCTGCGTGTAGTGAACTGCCTAGACGAAAGAGGGCCCTAGGTCTCTGAGGGTCCGGTGCCTCTCCCAAAAGCCTGAAGTGTTCCACAGAAAACTGTGCTGTAGTGGAAGTTGCAATGCAAGCTGCCTTTCTCCTTGAGATACGGTGACTTAAGCTATGAGGTCCTAGAAGGACTTGTAAGCAGAGAGTTTTTCTCAGTACAGCTCAGACTAGGGCAACGAGGACGACTTCCACAGCATGCCTGACTTTCTAGAACCGTGTTCATGAAACCTTTCGGTAGCTGGGGATATCTAGCTCCCCGAGTAAAGCGTGCAGCGTGTTACCCTTCACTCGGCCTACCCAGGGGCATCCTGACGGGCCTACGGGTCTGACTGTGGCCCAGCAAGCCCAGGGAAGCCTTGGAGTACTCAGTGTCTTTGTATGGAAACGAGTGCTGCCGCGAGGCATTTAGGAGTCCTGAAAACCTTACTAGCGTTCATCTAACGCAGGAGAACTTCTAAGGCCTCATGGAAACTGTTGCACGCCTACCCCGCTACTTGGCATATCAGGGCCCACCTTGGAAGTGAGAGCTCCCTTTGAGTTTCCCTTTAGCTATAAAACAGGACAGGATGCGCTCTGACTCGGAAACTAAAATACCCTGTCTCTTCGTGTAACCTCTTTTTCCTCTAACAGTCATGCCTGCAATGAGTATAAGCCTGACAACAACAGGGTTTTTAAGGGAGCTTCAAGGCGCAGAAGAGGAGCTTTCAAGGTGGGAAAACAAGGCCAGTCCCATCAGGCACCATCTCCAGGTTGACACGCAGCGTAAGTGTCTCTGGCTTCTGGCAGGTCCAAAGAGACCTAGCTACCTCCCTGGCTCTTCCCTCATTCAACTTTTCTACACAGGGTGCTCTGCGTGTAGTGAAATGCCTAGACGAAAGAGTGCCCTAGGTCTCCTAGGGTCCTGTGCCTCTCCCAAAAGCCTGAAGTGTTCCACAGAAAACAGTGTTGTAGTGGAAGTTGCAATGCAATCTGCCTTTAATCTTGAGATACGGTGACTTGTTATGAGGTCCTAGAAGGACTTGTAAGCAGAGAGTTTTTCTCAGTACAGCTGAGACTAGGGTCACGAGGACGATTTCCATGGTATGCTGGATTTTCTAGAACTGTGTTCATGAAACCTTTCTGTAGCTGGGGATACCTAGCTCCCCGAATGAAGCGTGCAGTGTGTTACCCTTTACTCCGCCTACCCATGGGCACCCTGACAGGCCTACGGGTCTGACTGTGGCCCAGCAAGCCCAGGGAAGCCTTGGAGTACTCAGTGTCCTTGTACGGAAACGAGTGCTGCCGCGAGGGCTCTACGAGTCCTGAAAAGCTTACTAGCGTTCAACTAAAGCAGAAGAGCGACTAAGGCCTCATGGAAGCTGCTGCACGCCTACTCCACTGCATGGCGTATCAGGGCCCTCCTTCGAAGCTAGGCCTCACTTTGAGTTTCCCTTTAGCTAGAGAACAGGACAGGATGAGCTCTGAATCAGAAACTGGAATACGTGTTTCTTCGTGAAACCTCTTTTTCCCTCTCACAGCCATGCCTGTCGTGAGTATAAGCCCGACACCAACAGTGTTTTTCAGTTAGCTTCTAGGCGCATAAAAGGAGCTTTCATGATGGGACAGCAAGGCTAGCCCCATCAGGTCCTGTTTCCAGATTGACACACAGCATAAGTAGCTGTGGTTTCTAAGAGGTCAAAAGAGACCTGGCTACCTACTTGGCTCTGCCCAGAATCAATATTTCTGCACAGGGTGTTGTACGTGTAGTGAAGTGCCTAGACAATAGACTGCCCTAGGTCTCTAAGAGCCCTGTGCATGTCCCAAAGCCTGAAGTGTTACACAGAACACTGTGCCGTAGTGGAAGTTGGAATGCAAGCCGTCTTTCTCCTTGAGATACGGTGACTTCAGGTACGAGGTCCTCGAAGGACTTCAAAGCAGAGAGTTTTACTCAGTACAGCTCAGAATCGGCCGATGAGGCAGACTTCCATGGTTTGCTGGCCTTGCTAGAACCGTGTTCCTGAGGCTGATGGTGAGCTGAGGAAATCTAGCTTTCCCAAGAAAGAGTGCAGTTTGTTATCTTTCACTCGGCCTAAAAAGGGGCACACTGAAGGGCCTACGGGTCTGAGTGTGGCCCAGCAAGCCCAGGGGAGTCCTGGGGTACTCAGAGTTCTTGTACGCAAATGGGTACTGACACGAGTGGGCCTGGAGTCCTGAGAAGAGTAGTACCTTTAAAGTAATGCAGGACTGCGACTAAGGCCTCAAGGAAAATGCTGCACAACTACCCTTCTGGAGGGCAAATCAGAGCCTTAGGTCGAGGGTAGGGCGCACGTTGAGATTCCCCTTAGCTCTAGTGCAGGGCAGGATATGCTCCCCACCAGGGCCTGGAAGCACCCTCTTTCTTTGGAGAAAACTCATTTTCTTCCAGAGCCATGCCTGGAGTGAGGACAAGTCCGACAACCACAGTGTTTTTCAGGTAGCTTCAAGGCCGCATGAATGGAGCTTTCAAGACGGGAAAACAAGGCTTGTCTCCTAAGGCCGCCATTTCCAGGCTGACACGCAGAAGAAGCATCTGTGGTTTCTAGCAGGTCAAGAGAGACCTAGCTCCTCACTGGGTCCTTGGAGAATCAACTTTTCTCTGCAGGGTGTTCTGCGTGTAGCGAACTGCCTAAATGAAAGAATTCCCTAGGTGTCCTGGGCTCCTGGGCATCTTCCAAAAGCCTGCGGCGTTACACCAGAAAGTGTGCTCTAGTTGCACTTGGACCACAAGCCGACTCTCTCCTAGAGGTTGGTTGACTTCAGCTAGGAGCTGGTAGAAGGAACTGTAAGCAAAGAGTTTTCCTCAGTACAGCTCGGACTACTGTAAGCAGGCAGACTGGCATGGCATGCTGCACCTACTACAACCGTGTTCCTGAGGCTGTTGGTGAGCTGAGGAAATCGAGCTCCCCCGAGGGAGCGTGCATCATGCTGCCCTTCACTCGGCACAGACACGGGCACTCCGAAGGGCCTACGTGTCTGAATGTTGATCTTCAACTCAGGGGAGCCTGGGGGTTACTCAGTGTCTTTGTACGGAAACGGGTGCAGACGCAAGGGAGCAGGAGTCCTGAGAAGATTAGTACCGTGAAACTAATGCAGAAGTGCGACTAAGGCCTCATGGAAGCTGCGCACTCCTACCCTGCTGCATGGCATATCAGGGCCCTCCTTCGAAGTTAGGCCTCACGTTGAGATTCCCTTTAGCTATAGAACAGGACAGGATGAGCTCTGACCGAGAAACTGGGATACCCTGTTTCTTCGTGAAACCTTTTTTTCCCTCTCACAGCCATGCCTGCCGTGAGTATAAGGCTGACAACCACAGTGTTTTTAAGGGATCTTCAAGGCGCATAAGAGGAGCTTTCAAGGTGGGAAAACAAGGCCAGTCCCATCAGGCACCATCTCCAGGATGACACTCAGAGTAAGTGTCTCAGGGTACTGGCAGGTCAAAAGAGACCTAGCTAGCTCCCTGGCTCTTCCCTGATTCAACTTTTCTACACAGGGTGTTCTGCGTGTAGTGAACTGCCTAGACGAAAGAGGGCCCTAGGTCTCTGAGGGTCCGGTGCCTCTCCCAAAAGCCTGAAGTGTTCCACAGAAAACTGTGCTGTAGTGGAAGTTGCAATGCAAGCTGCCTTTCTCCTTGAGATACGGTGACTTAAGCTATGAGGTCCTAGAAGGACTTGTAAGCAGAGAGTTTTTCTCAGTACAGCTCAGACTAGGGCAACGAGGACGACTTCCACGGCATGCCTGACTTTCTAGAACCGTGTTCATGAAACCTTTCGGTAGCTGGGGATATCTAGCTCCCCGAGTAAAGCGTGCAGCGTGTTACCCTTCACTCGGCCTACCCAGGGGCATCCTGACGGGCCTACGGGTCTGACTGTGGCCCAGCAAGCCCAGGGAAGCCTTGGAGTACTCAGTGTCTTTGTATGGAAACGAGTGCTGCCGCGAGGCATTTAGGAGTCCTGAAAACCTTACTAGCGTTCATCTAACGCAGGAGAACTTCTAAGGCCTCATGGAAACTGTTGCACGCCTACCCCGCTACTTGGCATATCAGGGCCCACCTTGGAAGTGAGAGCTCCCTTTGAGTTTCCCTTTAGCTATAAAACAGGACAGGATGCGCTCTGACTCGGAAACTAAAATACCCTGTCTCTTCGTGTAACCTCTTTTTCCTCTAACAGTCATGCCTGCAATGAGTATAAGCCTGACAACAACAGGGTTTTTAAGGGAGCTTCAAGGCGCAGAAGAGGAGCTTTCAAGGTGGGAAAACAAGGCCAGTCCCATCAGGCACCATCTCCAGGTTGACACGCAGCGTAAGTGTCTCTGGCTTCTGGCAGGTCCAAAGAGACCTAGCTACCTCCCTGGCTCTTCCCTCATTCAACTTTTCTACACAGGGTGCTCTGCGTGTAGTGAAATGCCTAGACGAAAGAGTGCCCTAGGTCTCCTAGGGTCCTGTGCCTCTCCCAAAAGCCTGAATTGTTCCACAGAAAACAGTGTTGTAGTGGAAGTTGCAATGCAATCTGCCTTTAATCTTGAGATACGGTGACTTGTTATGAGGTCCTAGAAGGACTTGTAAGCAGAGAGTTTTTCTCAGTACAGCTGAGACTAGGGTCACGAGGACGATTTCCATGGTATGCTGGATTTTCTAGAACTGTGTTCATGAAACCTTTCTGTAGCTGGGGATACCTAGCTCCCCGAATGAAGCGTGCAGTGTGTTACCCTTTACTCCGCCTACCCATGGGCACCCTGACAGGCCTACGGGTCTGACTGTGGCCCAGCAAGCCCAGGGAAGCCTTGGAGTACTCAGTGTCCTTGTACGGAAACGAGTGCTGCCGCGAGGGCTCTACGAGTCCTGAAAAGCTTACTAGCGTTCAACTAAAGCAGAAGAGCGACTAAGGCCTCATGGAAGCTGCTGCACGCCTACTCCACTGCATGGCGTATCAGGGCCCTCCTTCGAAGCTAGGCCTCACTTTGAGTTTCCCTTTAGCTAGAGAACAGGACAGGATGAGCTCTGAATCAGAAACTGGAATACGTGTTTCTTCGTGAAACCTCTTTTTCCCTCTCACAGCCATGCCTGTCGTGAGTATAAGCCCGACACCAACAGTGTTTTTCAGTTAGCTTCTAGGCGCATAAAAGGAGCTTTCATGATGGGACAGCAAGGCTAGCCCCATCAGGTCCTGTTTCCAGATTGACACACAGCATAAGTAGCTGTGGTTTCTAAGAGGTCAAAAGAGACCTGGCTACCTACTTGGCTCTGCCCAGAATCAATATTTCTGCACAGGGTGTTGTACGTGTAGTGAAGTGCCTAGACAATAGACTGCCCTAGGTCTCTAAGAGCCCTGTGCATGTCCCAAAGCCTGAAGTGTTACACAGAACACTGTGCCGTAGTGGAAGTTGGAATGCAAGCCGTCTTTCTCCTTGAGATACGGTGACTTCAGGTACGAGGTCCTCGAAGGACTTCAAAGCAGAGAGTTTTACTCAGTACAGCTCAGAATCGGCCGATGAGGCAGACTTCCATGGTTTGCTGGCCTTGCTAGAACCGTGTTCCTGAGGCTGATGGTGAGCTGAGGAAATCTAGCTTTCCCAAGAAAGAGTGCAGTTTGTTATCTTTCACTCGGCCTAAAAAGGGGCACACTGAAGGGCCTACGGGTCTGAGTGTGGCCCAGCAAGCCCAGGGGAGTCCTGGGGTACTCAGAGTTCTTGTACGCAAATGGGTACTGACACGAGTGGGCCTGGAGTCCTGAGAAGAGTAGTACCTTTAAACTAATGCAGGACTGCGACTAAGGCCTCAAGGAAAATGCTGCACAACTACCCTTCTGGAGGGCAAATCAGAGCCTTAGGTCGAGGGTAGGGCGCACGTTGAGATTCCCCTTAGCTCTAGTGCAGGGCAGGATATGCTCCCCACCAGGGCCTGGAAGCACCCTCTTTCTTTGGAGAAAACTCATTTTCTTCCAGAGCCATGCCTGGAGTGAGGACAAGTCCGACAACCACAGTGTTTTTCAGGTAGCTTCAAGGCCGCATGAATGGAGCTTTCAAGACGGGAAAACAAGGCTTGTCTCCTAAGGCCGCCATTTCCAGGCTGACACGCAGAAGAAGCATCTGTGGTTTCTAGCAGGTCAAAAGAGACCTAGCTCCTCACTGGGTCCTTGGAGAATCAACTTTTCTCTGCAGGGTGTTCTGCGTGTAGCGAACTGCCTAAATGAAAGAATTCCCTAGGTGTCCTGGGCTCCTGGGCATCTTCCAAAAGCCTGCGGCGTTACACCAGAAAGTGTGCTCTAGTTGCACTTGGACCACAAGCCGACTCTCTCCTAGAGGTTGGTTGACTTCAGCTAGGAGCTGGTAGAAGGAACTGTAAGCAAAGAGTTTTCCTCAGTACAGCTCGGACTACTGTAAGCAGGCAGACTGGCATGGCATGCTGCACCTACTACAACCGTGTTCCTGAGGCTGTTGGTGAGCTGAGGAAATCGAGCTCCCCCGAGGGAGCGTGCATCATGCTGCCCTTCACTCGGCACAGACACGGGCACTCCGAAGGGCCTACGTGTCTGAATGTTGATCTTCAACTCAGGGGAGCCTGGGGGTTACTCAGTGTCTTTGTACGGAAACGGGTGCAGACGCAAGGGAGCAGGAGTCCTGAGAAGATTAGTACCGTGAAACTAATGCAGAAGTGCGACTAAGGCCTCATGGAAGCTGCGCACTCCTACCCTGCTGCATGGCATATCAGGGCCCTCCTTCGAAGTTAGGCCTCACGTTGAGATTCCCTTTAGCTATAGAACAGGACAGGATGAGCTCTGACCGAGAAACTGGGATACCCTGTTTCTTCGTGAAACCTTTTTTTCCCTCTCACAGCCATGCCTGCCGTGAGTATAAGGCTGACAACCACAGTGTTTTTAAGGGATCTTCAAGGCGCATAAGAGGAGCTTTCAAGGTGGGAAAACAAGGCCAGTCCCATCAGGCACCATCTCCAGGATGACACTCAGAGTAAGTGTCTCAGGGTACTGGCAGGTCAAAAGAGACCTAGCTAGCTCCCTGGCTCTTCCCTGATTCAACTTTTCTACACAGGGTGTTCTGCGTGTAGTGAACTGCCTAGACGAAAGAGGGCCCTAGGTCTCTGAGGGTCCGGTGCCTCTCCCAAAAGCCTGAAGTGTTCCACAGAAAACTGTGCTGTAGTGGAAGTTGCAATGCAAGCTGCCTTTCTCCTTGAGATACGGTGACTTAAGCTATGAGGTCCTAGAAGGACTTGTAAGCAGAGAGTTTTTCTCAGTACAGCTCAGACTAGGGCAACGAGGACGACTTCCGCGGCATGCCTGACTTTCTAGAACCGTGTTCATGAAACCTTTCGGTAGCTGGGGATATCTAGCTCCCCGAGTAAAGCGTGCAGCGTGTTACCCTTCACTCGGCCTACGCAGGGGCATCCTGACGGGCCTACGGGTCTGACTGTGGCCCAGCAAGCCCAGGGAAGCCTTGGAGTACTCAGTGTCTTTGTATGGAAACGAGTGCTGCCGCGAGGCATTTAGGAGTCCTGAAAACCTTACTAGCGTTCATCTAACGCAGGAGAACTTCTAAGGCCTCATGGAAACTGTTGCACGCCTACCCCGCTACTTGGCATATCAGGGCCCACCTTGGAAGTGAGAGCTCCCTTTGAGTTTCCCTTTAGCTATAAAACAGGACAGGATGCGCTCTGACTCGGAAACTAAAATACCCTGTCTCTTCGTGTAACCTCTTTTTCCTCTAACAGTCATGCCTGCAATGAGTATAAGCCTGACAACAACAGGGTTTTTAAGGGAGCTTCAAGGCGCAGAAGAGGAGCTTTCAAGGTGGGAAAACAAGGCCAGTCCCATCAGGCACCATCTCCAGGTTGACACGCAGCGTAAGTGTCTCTGGCTTCTGGCAGGTCCAAAGAGACCTAGCTACCTCCCTGGCTCTTCCCTCATTCAACTTTTCTACACAGGGTGCTCTGCGTGTAGTGAAATGCCTAGACGAAAGAGTGCCCTAGGTCTCCTAGGGTCCTGTGCCTCTCCCAAAAGCCTGAAGTGTTCCACAGAAAACAGTGTTGTAGTGGAAGTTGCAATGCAATCTGCCTTTAATCTTGAGATACGGTGACTTGTTATGAGGTCCTAGAAGGACTTGTAAGCAGAGAGTTTTTCTCAGTACAGCTGAGACTAGGGTCACGAGGACGATTTCCATGGTATGCTGGATTTTCTAGAACTGTGTTCATGAAACCTTTCTGTAGCTGGGGATACCTAGCTCCCCGAATGAAGCGTGCAGTGTGTTACCCTTTACTCCGCCTACCCATGGGCACCCTGACAGGCCTACGGGTCTGACTGTGGCCCAGCAAGCCCAGGGAAGCCTTGGAGTACTCAGTGTCCTTGTACGGAAACGAGTGCTGCCGCGAGGGCTCTACGAGTCCTGAAAAGCTTACTAGCGTTCAACTAAAGCAGAAGAGCGACTAAGGCCTCATGGAAGCTGCTGCACGCCTACTCCACTGCATGGCGTATCAGGGCCCTCCTTCGAAGCTAGGCCTCACTTTGAGTTTCCCTTTAGCTAGAGAACAGGACAGGATGAGCTCTGAATCAGAAACTGGAATACGTGTTTCTTCGTGAAACCTCTTTTTCCCTCTCACAGCCATGCCTGTCGTGAGTATAAGCCCGACACCAACAGTGTTTTTCAGTTAGCTTCTAGGCGCATAAAAGGAGCTTTCATGATGGGACAGCAAGGCTAGCCCCATCAGGTCCTGTTTCCAGATTGACACACAGCATAAGTAGCTGTGGTTTCTAAGAGGTCAAAAGAGACCTGGCTACCTACTTGGCTCTGCCCAGAATCAATATTTCTGCACAGGGTGTTGTACGTGTAGTGAAGTGCCTAGACAATAGACTGCCCTAGGTCTCTAAGAGCCCTGTGCATGTCCCAAAGCCTGAAGTGTTACACAGAACACTGTGCCGTAGTGGAAGTTGGAATGCAAGCCGTCTTTCTCCTTGAGATACGGTGACTTCAGGTACGAGGTCCTCGAAGGACTTCAAAGCAGAGAGTTTTACTCAGTACAGCTCAGAATCGGCCGATGAGGCAGACTTCCATGGTTTGCTGGCCTTGCTAGAACCGTGTTCCTGAGGCTGATGGTGAGCTGAGGAAATCTAGCTTTCCCAAGAAAGAGTGCAGTTTGTTATCTTTCACTCGGCCTAAAAAGGGGCACACTGAAGGGCCTACGGGTCTGAGTGTGGCCCAGCAAGCCCAGGGGAGTCCTGGGGTACTCAGAGTTCTTGTACGCAAATGGGTACTGACACGAGTGGGCCTGGAGTCCTGAGAAGAGTAGTACCTTTAAACTAATGCAGGACTGCGACTAAGGCCTCAAGGAAAATGCTGCACAACTACCCTTCTGGAGGGCAAATCAGAGCCTTAGGTCGAGGGTAGGGCGCACGTTGAGATTCCCCTTAGCTCTAGTGCAGGGCAGGATATGCTCCCCACCAGGGCCTGGAAGCACCCTCTTTCTTTGGAGAAAACTCATTTTCTTCCAGAGCCATGCCTGGAGTGAGGACAAGTCCGACAACCACAGTGTTTTTCAGGTAGCTTCAAGGCCGCATGAATGGAGCTTTCAAGACGGGAAAACAAGGCTTGTCTCCTAAGGCCGCCATTTCCAGGCTGACACGCAGAAGAAGCATCTGTGGTTTCTAGCAGGTCAAAAGAGACCTAGCTCCTCACTGGGTCCTTGGAGAATCAACTTTTCTCTGCAGGGTGTTCTGCGTGTAGCGAACTGCCTAAATGAAAGAATTCCCTAGGTGTCCTGGGCTCCTGGGCATCTTCCAAAAGCCTGCGGCGTTACACCAGAAAGTGTGCTCTAGTTGCACTTGGACCACAAGCCGACTCTCTCCTAGAGGTTGGTTGACTTCAGCTAGGAGCTGGTAGAAGGAACTGTAAGCAAAGAGTTTTCCTCAGTACAGCTCGGACTACTGTAAGCAGGCAGACTGGCATGGCATGCTGCACCTACTACAACCGTGTTCCTGAGGCTGTTGGTG
This sequence comes from Balaenoptera ricei, assembly GCF_028023285.1. Taxonomy (NCBI): domain Eukaryota; kingdom Metazoa; phylum Chordata; class Mammalia; order Artiodactyla; family Balaenopteridae; genus Balaenoptera; species Balaenoptera ricei. The sequence continues at coordinate 31,848,905 of NC_082644.1, forward strand.
AGCTGAGGAAATCGAGCTCCCCCGAGGGAGCGTGCATCATGCTGCCCTTCACTCGGCACAGACACGGGCACTCCGAAGGGCCTACGTGTCTGAATGTTGATCTTCAACTCAGGGGAGCCTGGGGGTTACTCAGTGTCTTTGTACGGAAACGGGTGCAGACGCAAGGGAGCAGGAGTCCTGAGAAGATTAGTACCGTGAAACTAATGCAGAAGTGCGACTAAGGCCTCATGGAAGCTGCGCACTCCTACCCTGCTGCATGGCATATCAGGGCCCTCCTTCGAAGTTAGGCCTCACGTTGAGATTCCCTTTAGCTATAGAACAGGACAGGATGAGCTCTGACCGAGAAACTGGGATACCCTGTTTCTTCGTGAAACCTTTTTTTCCCTCTCACAGCCATGCCTGCCGTGAGTATAAGGCTGACAACCACAGTGTTTTTAAGGGATCTTCAAGGCGCATAAGAGGAGCTTTCAAGGTGGGAAAACAAGGCCAGTCCCATCAGGCACCATCTCCAGGATGACACTCAGAGTAAGTGTCTCAGGGTACTGGCAGGTCAAAAGAGACCTAGCTAGCTCCCTGGCTCTTCCCTGATTCAACTTTTCTACACAGGGTGTTCTGCGTGTAGTGAACTGCCTAGACGAAAGAGGGCCCTAGGTCTCTGAGGGTCCGGTGCCTCTCCCAAAAGCCTGAAGTGTTCCACAGAAAACTGTGCTGTAGTGGAAGTTGCAATGCAAGCTGCCTTTCTCCTTGAGATACGGTGACTTAAGCTATGAGGTCCTAGAAGGACTTGTAAGCAGAGAGTTTTTCTCAGTACAGCTCAGACTAGGGCAACGAGGACGACTTCCGCGGCATGCCTGACTTTCTAGAACCGTGTTCATGAAACCTTTCGGTAGCTGGGGATATCTAGCTCCCCGAGTAAAGCGTGCAGCGTGTTACCCTTCACTCGGCCTACGCAGGGGCATCCTGACGGGCCTACGGGTCTGACTGTGGCCCAGCAAGCCCAGGGAAGCCTTGGAGTACTCAGTGTCTTTGTATGGAAACGAGTGCTGCCGCGAGGCATTTAGGAGTCCTGAAAACCTTACTAGCGTTCATCTAACGCAGGAGAACTTCTAAGGCCTCATGGAAACTGTTGCACGCCTACCCCGCTACTTGGCATATCAGGGCCCACCTTGGAAGTGAGAGCTCCCTTTGAGTTTCCCTTTAGCTATAAAACAGGACAGGATGCGCTCTGACTCGGAAACTAAAATACCCTGTCTCTTCGTGTAACCTCTTTTTCCTCTAACAGTCATGCCTGCAATGAGTATAAGCCTGACAACAACAGGGTTTTTAAGGGAGCTTCAAGGCGCAGAAGAGGAGCTTTCAAGGTGGGAAAACAAGGCCAGTCCCATCAGGCACCATCTCCAGGTTGACACGCAGCGTAAGTGTCTCTGGCTTCTGGCAGGTCCAAAGAGACCTAGCTACCTCCCTGGCTCTTCCCTCATTCAACTTTTCTACACAGGGTGCTCTGCGTGTAGTGAAATGCCTAGACGAAAGAGTGCCCTAGGTCTCCTAGGGTCCTGTGCCTCTCCCAAAAGCCTGAAGTGTTCCACAGAAAACAGTGTTGTAGTGGAAGTTGCAATGCAATCTGCCTTTAATCTTGAGATACGGTGACTTGTTATGAGGTCCTAGAAGGACTTGTAAGCAGAGAGTTTTTCTCAGTACAGCTGAGACTAGGGTCACGAGGACGATTTCCATGGTATGCTGGATTTTCTAGAACTGTGTTCATGAAACCTTTCTGTAGCTGGGGATACCTAGCTCCCCGAATGAAGCGTGCAGTGTGTTACCCTTTACTCCGCCTACCCATGGGCACCCTGACAGGCCTACGGGTCTGACTGTGGCCCAGCAAGCCCAGGGAAGCCTTGGAGTACTCAGTGTCCTTGTACGGAAACGAGTGCTGCCGCGAGGGCTCTACGAGTCCTGAAAAGCTTACTAGCGTTCAACTAAAGCAGAAGAGCGACTAAGGCCTCATGGAAGCTGCTGCACGCCTACTCCACTGCATGGCGTATCAGGGCCCTCCTTCGAAGCTAGGCCTCACTTTGAGTTTCCCTTTAGCTAGAGAACAGGACAGGATGAGCTCTGAATCAGAAACTGGAATACGTGTTTCTTCGTGAAACCTCTTTTTCCCTCTCACAGCCATGCCTGTCGTGAGTATAAGCCCGACACCAACAGTGTTTTTCAGTTAGCTTCTAGGCGCATAAAAGGAGCTTTCATGATGGGACAGCAAGGCTAGCCCCATCAGGTCCTGTTTCCAGATTGACACACAGCATAAGTAGCTGTGGTTTCTAAGAGGTCAAAAGAGACCTGGCTACCTACTTGGCTCTGCCCAGAATCAATATTTCTGCACAGGGTGTTGTACGTGTAGTGAAGTGCCTAGACAATAGACTGCCCTAGGTCTCTAAGAGCCCTGTGCATGTCCCAAAGCCTGAAGTGTTACACAGAACACTGTGCCGTAGTGGAAGTTGGAATGCAAGCCGTCTTTCTCCTTGAGATACGGTGACTTCAGGTCTGAGGTCCTCGAAGGACTTCAAAGCAGAGAGGTTTACTCAGTACAGCTCAGAATCGGCCGATGAGGCAGACTTCCATGGTTTGCTGGCCTTGCTAGAACCGTGTTCCTGAGGCTGATGGTGAGCTGAGGAAATCTAGCTTTCCCAAGAAAGAGTGCAGTTTGTTATCTTTCACTCGGCCTAAAAAGGGGCACACTGAAGGGCCTACGGGTCTGAGTGTGGCCCAGCAAGCCCAGGGGAGTCCTGGGGTACTCAGAGTTCTTGTACGCAAATGGGTACTGACACGAGTGGGCCTGGAGTCCTGAGAAGAGTAGTACCTTTAAACTAATGCAGGACTGCGACTAAGGCCTCAAGGAAAATGCTGCACAACTACCCTTCTGGAGGGCAAATCAGAGCCTTAGGTCGAGGGTAGGGCGCACGTTGAGATTCCCCTTAGCTCTAGTGCAGGGCAGGATATGCTCCCCACCAGGGCCTGGAAGCACCCTCTTTCTTTGGAGAAAACTCATTTTCTTCCAGAGCCATGCCTGGAGTGAGGACAAGTCCGACAACCACAGTGTTTTTCAGGTAGCTTCAAGGCCGCATGAATGGAGCTTTCAAGACGGGAAAACAAGGCTTGTCTCCTAAGGCCGCCATTTCCAGGCTGACACGCAGAAGAAGCATCTGTGGTTTCTAGCAGGTCAAAAGAGACCTAGCTCCTCACTGGGTCCTTGGAGAATCAACTTTTCTCTGCAGGGTGTTCTGCGTGTAGCGAACTGCCTAAATGAAAGAATTCCCTAGGTGTCCTGGGCTCCTGGGCATCTTCCAAAAGCCTGCGGCGTTACACCAGAAAGTGTGCTCTAGTTGCACTTGGACCACAAGCCGACTCTCTCCTAGAGGTTGGTTGACTTCAGCTAGGAGCTGGTAGAAGGAACTGTAAGCAAAGAGTTTTCCTCAGTACAGCTCGGACTACTGTAAGCAGGCAGACTGGCATGGCATGCTGCACCTACTACAACCGTGTTCCTGAGGCTGTTGGTGAGCTGAGGAAATCGAGCTCCCCCGAGGGAGCGTGCATCATGCTGCCCTTCACTCGGCACAGACACGGGCACTCCGAAGGGCCTACGTGTCTGAATGTTGATCTTCAACTCAGGGGAGCCTGGGGGTTACTCAGTGTCTTTGTACGGAAACGGGTGCAGACGCAAGGGAGCAGGAGTCCTGAGAAGATTAGTACCGTGAAACTAATGCAGAAGTGCGACTAAGGCCTCATGGAAGCTGCGCACTCCTACCCTGCTGCATGGCATATCAGGGCCCTCCTTCGAAGTTAGGCCTCACGTTGAGATTCCCTTTAGCTATAGAACAGGACAGGATGAGCTCTGACCGAGAAACTGGGATACCCTGTTTCTTCGTGAAACCTTTTTTTCCCTCTCACAGCCATGCCTGCCGTGAGTATAAGGCTGACAACCACAGTGTTTTTAAGGGATCTTCAAGGCGCATAAGAGGAGCTTTCAAGGTGGGAAAACAAGGCCAGTCCCATCAGGCACCATCTCCAGGATGACACTCAGAGTAAGTGTCTCAGGGTACTGGCAGGTCAAAAGAGACCTAGCTAGCTCCCTGGCTCTTCCCTGATTCAACTTTTCTACACAGGGTGTTCTGCGTGTAGTGAACTGCCTAGACGAAAGAGGGCCCTAGGTCTCTGAGGGTCCGGTGCCTCTCCCAAAAGCCTGAAGTGTTCCACAGAAAACTGTGCTGTAGTGGAAGTTGCAATGCAAGCTGCCTTTCTCCTTGAGATACGGTGACTTAAGCTATGAGGTCCTAGAAGGACTTGTAAGCAGAGAGTTTTTCTCAGTACAGCTCAGACTAGGGCAACGAGGACGACTTCCACGGCATGCCTGACTTTCTAGAACCGTGTTCATGAAACCTTTCGGTAGCTGGGGATATCTAGCTCCCCGAGTAAAGCGTGCAGCGTGTTACCCTTCACTCGGCCTACCCAGGGGCATCCTGACGGGCCTACGGGTCTGACTGTGGCCCAGCAAGCCCAGGGAAGCCTTGGAGTACTCAGTGTCTTTGTATGGAAACGAGTGCTGCCGCGAGGCATTTAGGAGTCCTGAAAACCTTACTAGCGTTCATCTAACGCAGGAGAACTTCTAAGGCCTCATGGAAACTGTTGCACGCCTACCCCGCTACTTGGCATATCAGGGCCCACCTTGGAAGTGAGAGCTCCCTTTGAGTTTCCCTTTAGCTATAAAACAGGACAGGATGCGCTCTGACTCGGAAACTAAAATACCCTGTCTCTTCGTGTAACCTCTTTTTCCTCTAACAGTCATGCCTGCAATGAGTATAAGCCTGACAACAACAGGGTTTTTAAGGGAGCTTCAAGGCGCAGAAGAGGAGCTTTCAAGGTGGGAAAACAAGGCCAGTCCCATCAGGCACCATCTCCAGGTTGACACGCAGCGTAAGTGTCTCTGGCTTCTGGCAGGTCCAAAGAGACCTAGCTACCTCCCTGGCTCTTCCCTCATTCAACTTTTCTACACAGGGTGCTCTGCGTGTAGTGAAATGCCTAGACGAAAGAGTGCCCTAGGTCTCCTAGGGTCCTGTGCCTCTCCCAAAAGCCTGAAGTGTTCCACAGAAAACAGTGTTGTAGTGGAAGTTGCAATGCAATCTGCCTTTAATCTTGAGATACGGTGACTTGTTATGAGGTCCTAGAAGGACTTGTAAGCAGAGAGTTTTTCTCAGTACAGCTGAGACTAGGGTCACGAGGACGATTTCCATGGTATGCTGGATTTTCTAGAACTGTGTTCATGAAACCTTTCTGTAGCTGGGGATACCTAGCTCCCCGAATGAAGCGTGCAGTGTGTTACCCTTTACTCCGCCTACCCATGGGCACCCTGACAGGCCTACGGGTCTGACTGTGGCCCAGCAAGCCCAGGGAAGCCTTGGAGTACTCAGTGTCCTTGTACGGAAACGAGTGCTGCCGCGAGGGCTCTACGAGTCCTGAAAAGCTTACTAGCGTTCAACTAAAGCAGAAGAGCGACTAAGGCCTCATGGAAGCTGCTGCACGCCTACTCCACTGCATGGCGTATCAGGGCCCTCCTTCGAAGCTAGGCCTCACTTTGAGTTTCCCTTTAGCTAGAGAACAGGACAGGATGAGCTCTGAATCAGAAACTGGAATACGTGTTTCTTCGTGAAACCTCTTTTTCCCTCTCACAGCCATGCCTGTCGTGAGTATAAGCCCGACACCAACAGTGTTTTTCAGTTAGCTTCTAGGCGCATAAAAGGAGCTTTCATGATGGGACAGCAAGGCTAGCCCCATCAGGTCCTGTTTCCAGATTGACACACAGCATAAGTAGCTGTGGTTTCTAAGAGGTCAAAAGAGACCTGGCTACCTACTTGGCTCTGCCCAGAATCAATATTTCTGCACAGGGTGTTGTACGTGTAGTGAAGTGCCTAGACAATAGACTGCCCTAGGTCTCTAAGAGCCCTGTGCATGTCCCAAAGCCTGAAGTGTTACACAGAACACTGTGCCGTAGTGGAAGTTGGAATGCAAGCCGTCTTTCTCCTTGAGATACGGTGACTTCAGGTACGAGGTCCTCGAAGGACTTCAAAGCAGAGAGTTTTACTCAGTACAGCTCAGAATCGGCCGATGAGGCAGACTTCCATGGTTTGCTGGCCTTGCTAGAACCGTGTTCCTGAGGCTGATGGTGAGCTGAGGAAATCTAGCTTTCCCAAGAAAGAGTGCAGTTTGTTATCTTTCACTCGGCCTAAAAAGGGGCACACTGAAGGGCCTACGGGTCTGAGTGTGGCCCAGCAAGCCCAGGGGAGTCCTGGGGTACTCAGAGTTCTTGTACGCAAATGGGTACTGACACGAGTGGGCCTGGAGTCCTGAGAAGAGTAGTACCTTTAAACTAATGCAGGACTGCGACTAAGGCCTCAAGGAAAATGCTGCACAACTACCCTTCTGGAGGGCAAATCAGAGCCTTAGGTCGAGGGTAGGGCGCACGTTGAGATTCCCCTTAGCTCTAGTGCAGGGCAGGATATGCTCCCCACCAGGGCCTGGAAGCACCCTCTTTCTTTGGAGAAAACTCATTTTCTTCCAGAGCCATGCCTGGAGTGAGGACAAGTCCGACAACCACAGTGTTTTTCAGGTAGCTTCAAGGCCGCATGAATGGAGCTTTCAAGACGGGAAAACAAGGCTTGTCTCCTAAGGCCGCCATTTCCAGGCTGACACGCAGAAGAAGCATCTGTGGTTTCTAGCAGGTCAAGAGAGACCTAGCTCCTCACTGGGTCCTTGGAGAATCAACTTTTCTCTGCAGGGTGTTCTGCGTGTAGCGAACTGCCTAAATGAAAGAATTCCCTAGGTGTCCTGGGCTCCTGGGCATCTTCCAAAAGCCTGCGGCGTTACACCAGAAAGTGTGCTCTAGTTGCACTTGGACCACAAGCCGACTCTCTCCTAGAGGTTGGTTGACTTCAGCTAGGAGCTGGTAGAAGGAACTGTAAGCAAAGAGTTTTCCTCAGTACAGCTCGGACTACTGTAAGCAGGCAGACTGGCATGGCATGCTGCACCTACTACAACCGTGTTCCTGAGGCTGTTGGTGAGCTGAGGAAATCGAGCTCCCCCGAGGGAGCGTGCATCATGCTGCCCTTCACTCGGCACAGACACGGGCACTCCGAAGGGCCTACGTGTCTGAATGTTGATCTTCAACTCAGGGGAGCCTGGGGGTTACTCAGTGTCTTTGTACGGAAACGGGTGCAGACGCAAGGGAGCAGGAGTCCTGAGAAGATTAGTACCGTGAAACTAATGCAGAAGTGCGACTAAGGCCTCATGGAAGCTGCGCACTCCTACCCTGCTGCATGGCATATCAGGGCCCTCCTTCGAAGTTAGGCCTCACGTTGAGATTCCCTTTAGCTATAGAACAGGACAGGATGAGCTCTGACCGAGAAACTGGGATACCCTGTTTCTTCGTGAAACCTTTTTTTCCCTCTCACAGCCATGCCTGCCGTGAGTATAAGGCTGACAACCACAGTGTTTTTAAGGGATCTTCAAGGCGCATAAGAGGAGCTTTCAAGGTGGGAAAACAAGGCCAGTCCCATCAGGCACCATCTCCAGGATGACACTCAGAGTAAGTGTCTCAGGGTACTGGCAGGTCAAAAGAGACCTAGCTAGCTCCCTGGCTCTTCCCTGATTCAACTTTTCTACACAGGGTGTTCTGCGTGTAGTGAACTGCCTAGACGAAAGAGGGCCCTAGGTCTCTGAGGGTCCGGTGCCTCTCCCAAAAGCCTGAAGTGTTCCACAGAAAACTGTGCTGTAGTGGAAGTTGCAATGCAAGCTGCCTTTCTCCTTGAGATACGGTGACTTAAGCTATGAGGTCCTAGAAGGACTTGTAAGCAGAGAGTTTTTCTCAGTACAGCTCAGACTAGGGCAACGAGGACGACTTCCACGGCATGCCTGACTTTCTAGAACCGTGTTCATGAAACCTTTCGGTAGCTGGGGATATCTAGCTCCCCGAGTAAAGCGTGCAGCGTGTTACCCTTCACTCGGCCTACCCAGGGGCATCCTGACGGGCCTACGGGTCTGACTGTGGCCCAGCAAGCCCAGGGAAGCCTTGGAGTACTCAGTGTCTTTGTATGGAAACGAGTGCTGCCGCGAGGCATTTAGGAGTCCTGAAAACCTTACTAGCGTTCATCTAACGCAGGAGAACTTCTAAGGCCTCATGGAAACTGTTGCACGCCTACCCCGCTACTTGGCATATCAGGGCCCACCTTGGAAGTGAGAGCTCCCTTTGAGTTTCCCTTTAGCTATAAAACAGGACAGGATGCGCTCTGACTCGGAAACTAAAATACCCTGTCTCTTCGTGTAACCTCTTTTTCCTCTAACAGTCATGCCTGCAATGAGTATAAGCCTGACAACAACAGGGTTTTTAAGGGAGCTTCAAGGCGCAGAAGAGGAGCTTTCAAGGTGGGAAAACAAGGCCAGTCCCATCAGGCACCATCTCCAGGTTGACACGCAGCGTAAGTGTCTCTGGCTTCTGGCAGGTCCAAAGAGACCTAGCTACCTCCCTGGCTCTTCCCTCATTCAACTTTTCTACGCAGGGTGCTCTGCGTGTAGTGAAATGCCTAGACGAAAGAGTGCCCTAGGTCTCCTAGGGTCCTGTGCCTCTCCCAAAAGCCTGAATTGTTCCACAGAAAACAGTGTTGTAGTGGAAGTTGCAATGCAATCTGCCTTTAATCTTGAGATACGGTGACTTGTTATGAGGTCCTAGAAGGACTTGTAAGCAGAGAGTTTTTCTCAGTACAGCTGAGACTAGGGTCACGAGGACGATTTCCATGGTATGCTGGATTTTCTAGAACTGTGTTCATGAAACCTTTCTGTAGCTGGGGATACCTAGCTCCCCGAATGAAGCGTGCAGTGTGTTACCCTTTACTCCGCCTACCCATGGGCACCCTGACAGGCCTACGGGTCTGACTGTGGCCCAGCAAGCCCAGGGAAGCCTTGGAGTACTCAGTGTCCTTGTACGGAAACGAGTGCTGCCGCGAGGGCTCTACGAGTCCTGAAAAGCTTACTAGCGTTCAACTAAAGCAGAAGAGCGACTAAGGCCTCATGGAAGCTGCTGCACGCCTACTCCACTGCATGGCGTATCAGGGCCCTCCTTCGAAGCTAGGCCTCACTTTGAGTTTCCCTTTAGCTAGAGAACAGGACAGGATGAGCTCTGAATCAGAAACTGGAATACGTGTTTCTTCGTGAAACCTCTTTTTCCCTCTCACAGCCATGCCTGTCGTGAGTATAAGCCCGACACCAACAGTGTTTTTCAGTTAGCTTCTAGGCGCATAAAAGGAGCTTTCATGATGGGACAGCAAGGCTAGCCCCATCAGGTCCTGTTTCCAGATTGACACACAGCATAAGTAGCTGTGGTTTCTAAGAGGTCAAAAGAGACCTGGCTACCTACTTGGCTCTGCCCAGAATCAATATTTCTGCACAGGGTGTTGTACGTGTAGTGAAGTGCCTAGACAATAGACTGCCCTAGGTCTCTAAGAGCCCTGTGCATGTCCCAAAGCCTGAAGTGTTACACAGAACACTGTGCCGTAGTGGAAGTTGGAATGCAAGCCGTCTTTCTCCTTGAGATACGGTGACTTCAGGTACGAGGTCCTCGAAGGACTTCAAAGCAGAGAGTTTTACTCAGTACAGCTCAGAATCGGCCGATGAGGCAGACTTCCATGGTTTGCTGGCCTTGCTAGAACCGTGTTCCTGAGGCTGATGGTGAGCTGAGGAAATCTAGCTTTCCCAAGAAAGAGTGCAGTTTGTTATCTTTCACTCGGCCTAAAAAGGGGCACACTGAAGGGCCTACGGGTCTGAGTGTGGCCCAGCAAGCCCAGGGGAGTCCTGGGGTACTCAGAGTTCTTGTACGCAAATGGGTACTGACACGAGTGGGCCTGGAGTCCTGAGAAGAGTAGTACCTTTAAAGTAATGCAGGACTGCGACTAAGGCCTCAAGGAAAATGCTGCACAACTACCCTTCTGGAGGGCAAATCAGAGCCTTAGGTCGAGGGTAGGGCGCACGTTGAGATTCCCCTTAGCTCTAGTGCAGGGCAGGATATGCTCCCCACCAGGGCCTGGAAGCACCCTCTTTCTTTGGAGAAAACTCATTTTCTTCCAGAGCCATGCCTGGAGTGAGGACAAGTCCGACAACCACAGTGTTTTTCAGGTAGCTTCAAGGCCGCATGAATGGAGCTTTCAAGACGGGAAAACAAGGCTTGTCTCCTAAGGCCGCCATTTCCAGGCTGACACGCAGAAGAAGCATCTGTGGTTTCTAGCAGGTCAAAAGAGACCTAGCTCCTCACTGGGTCCTTGGAGAATCAACTTTTCTCTGCAGGGTGTTCTGCGTGTAGCGAACTGCCTAAATGAAAGAATTCCCTAGGTGTCCTGGGCTCCTGGGCATCTTCCAAAAGCCTGCGGCGTTACACCAGAAAGTGTGCTCTAGTTGCACTTGGACCACAAGCCGACTCTCTCCTAGAGGTTGGTTGACTTCAGCTAGGAGCTGGTAGAAGGAACTGTAAGCAAAGAGTTTTCCTCAGTACAGCTCGGACTACTGTAAGCAGGCAGACTGGCATGGCATGCTGCACCTACTACAACCGTGTTCCTGAGGCTGTTGGTGAGCTGAGGAAATCGAGCTCCCCCGAGGGAGCGTGCATCATGCTGCCCTTCACTCGGCACAGACACGGGCACTCCGAAGGGCCTACGTGTCTGAATGTTGATCTTCAACTCAGGGGAGCCTGGGGGTTACTCAGTGTCTTTGTACGGAAACGGGTGCAGACGCAAGGGAGCAGGAGTCCTGAGAAGATTAGTACCGTGAAACTAATGCAGAAGTGCGACTAAGGCCTCATGGAAGCTGCGCACTCCTACCCTGCTGCATGGCATATCAGGGCCCTCCTTCGAAGTTAGGCCTCACGTTGAGATTCCCTTTAGCTATAGAACAGGACAGGATGAGCTCTGACCGAGAAACTGGGATACCCTGTTTCTTCGTGAAACCTTTTTTTCCCTCTCACAGCCATGCCTGCCGTGAGTATAAGGCTGACAACCACAGTGTTTTTAAGGGATCTTCAAGGCGCATAAGAGGAGCTTTCAAGGTGGGAAAACAAGGCCAGTCCCATCAGGCACCATCTCCAGGATGACACTCAGAGTAAGTGTCTCAGGGTACTGGCAGGTCAAAAGAGACCTAGCTAGCTCCCTGGCTCTTCCCTGATTCAACTTTTCTACACAGGGTGTTCTGCGTGTAGTGAACTGCCTAGACGAAAGAGGGCCCTAGGTCTCTGAGGGTCCGGTGCCTCTCCCAAAAGCCTGAAGTGTTCCACAGAAAACTGTGCTGTAGTGGAAGTTGCAATGCAAGCTGCCTTTCTCCTTGAGATACGGTGACTTAAGCTATGAGGTCCTAGAAGGACTTGTAAGCAGAGAGTTTTTCTCAGTACAGCTCAGACTAGGGCAACGAGGACGACTTCCGCGGCATGCCTGACTTTCTAGAACCGTGTTCATGAAACCTTTCGGTAGCTGGGGATATCTAGCTCCCCGAGTAAAGCGTGCAGCGTGTTACCCTTCACTCGGCCTACCCAGGGGCATCCTGACGGGCCTACGGGTCTGACTGTGGCCCAGCAAGCCCAGGGAAGCCTTGGAGTACTCAGTGTCTTTGTATGGAAACGAGTGCTGCCGCGAGGCATTTAGGAGTCCTGAAAACCTTACTAGCGTTCATCTAACGCAGGAGAACTTCTAAGGCCTCATGGAAACTGTTGCACGCCTACCCCGCTACTTGGCATATCAGGGCCCACCTTGGAAGTGAGAGCTCCCTTTGAGTTTCCCTTTAGCTATAAAACAGGACAGGATGCGCTCTGACTCGGAAACTAAAATACCCTGTCTCTTCGTGTAACCTCTTTTTCCTCTAACAGTCATGCCTGCAATGAGTATAAGCCTGACAACAACAGGGTTTTTAAGGGAGCTTCAAGGCGCAGAAGAGGAGCTTTCAAGGTGGGAAAACAAGGCCAGTCCCATCAGGCACCATCTCCAGGTTGACACGCAGCGTAAGTGTCTCTGGCTTCTGGCAGGTCCAAAGAGACCTAGCTACCTCCCTGGCTCTTCCCTCATTCAACTTTTCTACACAGGGTGCTCTGCGTGTAGTGAAATGCCTAGACGAAAGAGTGCCCTAGGTCTCCTAGGGTCCTGTGCCTCTCCCAAAAGCCTGAAGTGTTCCACAGAAAACAGTGTTGTAGTGGAAGTTGCAATGCAATCTGCCTTTAATCTTGAGATACGGTGACTTGTTATGAGGTCCTAGAAGGACTTGTAAGCAGAGAGTTTTTCTCAGTACAGCTGAGACTAGGGTCACGAGGACGATTTCCATGGTATGCTGGATTTTCTAGAACTGTGTTCATGAAACCTTTCTGTAGCTGGGGATACCTAGCTCCCCGAATGAAGCGTGCAGTGTGTTACCCTTTACTCCGCCTACCCATGGGCACCCTGACAGGCCTACGGGTCTGACTGTGGCCCAGCAAGCCCAGGGAAGCCTTGGAGTACTCAGTGTCCTTGTACGGAAACGAGTGCTGCCGCGAGGGCTCTACGAGTCCTGAAAAGCTTACTAGCGTTCAACTAAAGCAGAAGAGCGACTAAGGCCTCATGGAAGCTGCTGCACGCCTACTCCACTGCATGGCGTATCAGGGCCCTCCTTCGAAGCTAGGCCTCACTTTGAGTTTCCCTTTAGCTAGAGAACAGGACAGGATGAGCTCTGAATCAGAAACTGGAATACGTGTTTCTTCGTGAAACCTCTTTTTCCCTCTCACAGCCATGCCTGTCGTGAGTATAAGCCCGACACCAACAGTGTTTTTCAGTTAGCTTCTAGGCGCATAAAAGGAGCTTTCATGATGGGACAGCAAGGCTAGCCCCATCAGGTCCTGTTTCCAGATTGACACACAGCATAAGTAGCTGTGGTTTCTAAGAGGTCAAAAGAGACCTGGCTACCTACTTGGCTCTGCCCAGAATCAATATTTCTGCACAGGGTGTTGTACGTGTAGTGAAGTGCCTAGACAATAGACTGCCCTAGGTCTCTAAGAGCCCTGTGCATGTCCCAAAGCCTGAAGTGTTACACAGAACACTGTGCCGTAGTGGAAGTTGGAATGCAAGCCGTCTTTCTCCTTGAGATACGGTGACTTCAGGTACGAGGTCCTCGAAGGACTTCAAAGCAGAGAGTTTTACTCAGTACAGCTCAGAATCGGCCGATGAGGCAGACTTCCATGGTTTGCTGGCCTTGCTAGAACCGTGTTCCTGAGGCTGATGGTGAGCTGAGGAAATCTAGCTTTCCCAAGAAAGAGTGCAGTTTGTTATCTTTCACTCGGCCTAAAAAGGGGCACACTGAAGGGCCTACGGGTCTGAGTGTGGCCCAGCAAGCCCAGGGGAGTCCTGGGGTACTCAGAGTTCTTGTACGCAAATGGGTACTGACACGAGTGGGCCTGGAGTCCTGAGAAGAGTAGTACCTTTAAACTAATGCAGGACTGCGACTAAGGCCTCAAGGAAAATGCTGCACAACTACCCTTCTGGAGGGCAAATCAGAGCCTTAGGTCGAGGGTAGGGCGCACGTTGAGATTCCCCTTAGCTCTAGTGCAGGGCAGGATATGCTCCCCACCAGGGCCTGGAAGCACCCTCTTTCTTTGGAGAAAACTCATTTTCTTCCAGAGCCATGCCTGGAGTGAGGACAAGTCCGACAACCACAGTGTTTTTCAGGTAGCTTCAAGGCCGCATGAATGGAGCTTTCAAGACGGGAAAACAAGGCTTGTCTCCTAAGGCCGCCATTTCCAGGCTGACACGCAGAAGAAGCATCTGTGGTTTCTAGCAGGTCAAAAGAGACCTAGCTCCTCACTGGGTCCTTGGAGAATCAACTTTTCTCTGCAGGGTGTTCTGCGTGTAGCGAACTGCCTAAATGAAAGAATTCCCTAGGTGTCCTGGGCTCCTGGGCATCTTCCAAAAGCCTGCGGCGTTACACCAGAAAGTGTGCTCTAGTTGCACTTGGACCACAAGCCGACTCTCTCCTAGAGGTTGGTTGACTTCAGCTAGGAGCTGGTAGAAGGAACTGTAAGCAAAGAGTTTTCCTCAGTACAGCTCGGACTACTGTAAGCAGGCAGACTGGCATGGCATGCTGCACCTACTACAACCGTGTTCCTGAGGCTGTTGGTGAGCTGAGGAAATCGAGCTCCCCCGAGGGAGCGTGCATCATGCTGCCCTTCACTCGGCACAGACACGGGCACTCCGAAGGGCCTACGTGTCTGAATGTTGATCTTCAACTCAGGGGAGCCTGGGGGTTACTCAGTGTCTTTGTACGGAAACGGGTGCAGACGCAAGGGAGCAGGAGTCCTGAGAAGATTAGTACCGTGAAACTAATGCAGAAGTGCGACTAAGGCCTCATGGAAGCTGCGCACTCCTACCCTGCTGCATGGCATATCAGGGCCCTCCTTCGAAGTTAGGCCTCACGTTGAGATTCCCTTTAGCTATAGAACAGGACAGGATGAGCTCTGACCGAGAAACTGGGATACCCTGTTTCTTCGTGAAACCTTTTTTTCCCTCTCACAGCCATGCCTGCCGTGAGTATAAGGCTGACAACCACAGTGTTTTTAAGGGATCTTCAAGGCGCATAAGAGGAGCTTTCAAGGTGGGAAAACAAGGCCAGTCCCATCAGGCACCATCTCCAGGATGACACTCAGAGTAAGTGTCTCAGGGTACTGGCAGGTCAAAAGAGACCTAGCTAGCTCCCTGGCTCTTCCCTGATTCAACTTTTCTACACAGGGTGTTCTGCGTGTAGTGAACTGCCTAGACGAAAGAGGGCCCTAGGTCTCTGAGGGTCCGGTGCCTCTCCCAAAAGCCTGAAGTGTTCCACAGAAAACTGTGCTGTAGTGGAAGTTGCAATGCAAGCTGCCTTTCTCCTTGAGATACGGTGACTTAAGCTATGAGGTCCTAGAAGGACTTGTAAGCAGAGAGTTTTTCTCAGTACAGCTCAGACTAGGGCAACGAGGACGACTTCCGCGGCATGCCTGACTTTCTAGAACCGTGTTCATGAAACCTTTCGGTAGCTGGGGATATCTAGCTCCCCGAGTAAAGCGTGCAGCGTGTTACCCTTCACTCGGCCTACCCAGGGGCATCCTGACGGGCCTACGGGTCTGACTGTGGCCCAGCAAGCCCAGGGAAGCCTTGGAGTACTCAGTGTCTTTGTATGGAAACGAGTGCTGCCGCGAGGCATTTAGGAGTCCTGAAAACCTTACTAGCGTTCATCTAACGCAGGAGAACTTCTAAGGCCTCATGGAAACTGTTGCACGCCTACCCCGCTACTTGGCATATCAGGGCCCACCTTGGAAGTGAGAGCTCCCTTTGAGTTTCCCTTTAGCTATAAAACAGGACAGGATGCGCTCTGACTCGGAAACTAAAATACCCTGTCTCTTCGTGTAACCTCTTTTTCCTCTAACAGTCATGCCTGCAATGAGTATAAGCCTGACAACAACAGGGTTTTTAAGGGAGCTTCAAGGCGCAGAAGAGGAGCTTTCAAGGTGGGAAAACAAGGCCAGTCCCATCAGGCACCATCTCCAGGTTGACACGCAGCGTAAGTGTCTCTGGCTTCTGGCAGGTCCAAAGAGACCTAGCTACCTCCCTGGCTCTTCCCTCATTCAACTTTTCTACACAGGGTGCTCTGCGTGTAGTGAAATGCCTAGACGAAAGAGTGCCCTAGGTCTCCTAGGGTCCTGTGCCTCTCCCAAAAGCCTGAAGTGTTCCACAGAAAACAGTGTTGTAGTGGAAGTTGCAATGCAATCTGCCTTTAATCTTGAGATACGGTGACTTGTTATGAGGTCCTAGAAGGACTTGTAAGCAGAGAGTTTTTCTCAGTACAGCTGAGACTAGGGTCACGAGGACGATTTCCATGGTATGCTGGATTTTCTAGAACTGTGTTCATGAAACCTTTCTGTAGCTGGGGATACCTAGCTCCCCGAATGAAGCGTGCAGTGTGTTACCCTTTACTCCGCCTACCCATGGGCACCCTGACAGGCCTACGGGTCTGACTGTGGCCCAGCAAGCCCAGGGAAGCCTTGGAGTACTCAGTGTCCTTGTACGGAAACGAGTGCTGCCGCGAGGGCTCTACGAGTCCTGAAAAGCTTACTAGCGTTCAACTAAAGCAGAAGAGCGACTAAGGCCTCATGGAAGCTGCTGCACGCCTACTCCACTGCATGGCGTATCAGGGCCCTCCTTCGAAGCTAGGCCTCACTTTGAGTTTCCCTTTAGCTAGAGAACAGGACAGGATGAGCTCTGAATCAGAAACTGGAATACGTGTTTCTTCGTGAAACCTCTTTTTCCCTCTCACAGCCATGCCTGTCGTGAG
Organism: Balaenoptera ricei; assembly: GCF_028023285.1. Classification (NCBI taxonomy): domain Eukaryota; kingdom Metazoa; phylum Chordata; class Mammalia; order Artiodactyla; family Balaenopteridae; genus Balaenoptera; species Balaenoptera ricei. Next base: position 31,865,306 of record NC_082644.1, read on the forward strand.
TATAAGCCCGACACCAACAGTGTTTTTCAGTTAGCTTCTAGGCGCATAAAAGGAGCTTTCATGATGGGACAGCAAGGCTAGCCCCATCAGGTCCTGTTTCCAGATTGACACACAGCATAAGTAGCTGTGGTTTCTAAGAGGTCAAAAGAGACCTGGCTACCTACTTGGCTCTGCCCAGAATCAATATTTCTGCACAGGGTGTTGTACGTGTAGTGAAGTGCCTAGACAATAGACTGCCCTAGGTCTCTAAGAGCCCTGTGCATGTCCCAAAGCCTGAAGTGTTACACAGAACACTGTGCCGTAGTGGAAGTTGGAATGCAAGCCGTCTTTCTCCTTGAGATACGGTGACTTCAGGTCTGAGGTCCTCGAAGGACTTCAAAGCAGAGAGGTTTACTCAGTACAGCTCAGAATCGGCCGATGAGGCAGACTTCCATGGTTTGCTGGCCTTGCTAGAACCGTGTTCCTGAGGCTGATGGTGAGCTGAGGAAATCTAGCTTTCCCAAGAAAGAGTGCAGTTTGTTATCTTTCACTCGGCCTAAAAAGGGGCACACTGAAGGGCCTACGGGTCTGAGTGTGGCCCAGCAAGCCCAGGGGAGTCCTGGGGTACTCAGAGTTCTTGTACGCAAATGGGTACTGACACGAGTGGGCCTGGAGTCCTGAGAAGAGTAGTACCTTTAAACTAATGCAGGACTGCGACTAAGGCCTCAAGGAAAATGCTGCACAACTACCCTTCTGGAGGGCAAATCAGAGCCTTAGGTCGAGGGTAGGGCGCACGTTGAGATTCCCCTTAGCTCTAGTGCAGGGCAGGATATGCTCCCCACCAGGGCCTGGAAGCACCCTCTTTCTTTGGAGAAAACTCATTTTCTTCCAGAGCCATGCCTGGAGTGAGGACAAGTCCGACAACCACAGTGTTTTTCAGGTAGCTTCAAGGCCGCATGAATGGAGCTTTCAAGACGGGAAAACAAGGCTTGTCTCCTAAGGCCGCCATTTCCAGGCTGACACGCAGAAGAAGCATCTGTGGTTTCTAGCAGGTCAAAAGAGACCTAGCTCCTCACTGGGTCCTTGGAGAATCAACTTTTCTCTGCAGGGTGTTCTGCGTGTAGCGAACTGCCTAAATGAAAGAATTCCCTAGGTGTCCTGGGCTCCTGGGCATCTTCCAAAAGCCTGCGGCGTTACACCAGAAAGTGTGCTCTAGTTGCACTTGGACCACAAGCCGACTCTCTCCTAGAGGTTGGTTGACTTCAGCTAGGAGCTGGTAGAAGGAACTGTAAGCAAAGAGTTTTCCTCAGTACAGCTCGGACTACTGTAAGCAGGCAGACTGGCATGGCATGCTGCACCTACTACAACCGTGTTCCTGAGGCTGTTGGTGAGCTGAGGAAATCGAGCTCCCCCGAGGGAGCGTGCATCATGCTGCCCTTCACTCGGCACAGACACGGGCACTCCGAAGGGCCTACGTGTCTGAATGTTGATCTTCAACTCAGGGGAGCCTGGGGGTTACTCAGTGTCTTTGTACGGAAACGGGTGCAGACGCAAGGGAGCAGGAGTCCTGAGAAGATTAGTACCGTGAAACTAATGCAGAAGTGCGACTAAGGCCTCATGGAAGCTGCGCACTCCTACCCTGCTGCATGGCATATCAGGGCCCTCCTTCGAAGTTAGGCCTCACGTTGAGATTCCCTTTAGCTATAGAACAGGACAGGATGAGCTCTGACCGAGAAACTGGGATACCCTGTTTCTTCGTGAAACCTTTTTTTCCCTCTCACAGCCATGCCTGCCGTGAGTATAAGGCTGACAACCACAGTGTTTTTAAGGGATCTTCAAGGCGCATAAGAGGAGCTTTCAAGGTGGGAAAACAAGGCCAGTCCCATCAGGCACCATCTCCAGGATGACACTCAGAGTAAGTGTCTCAGGGTACTGGCAGGTCAAAAGAGACCTAGCTAGCTCCCTGGCTCTTCCCTGATTCAACTTTTCTACACAGGGTGTTCTGCGTGTAGTGAACTGCCTAGACGAAAGAGGGCCCTAGGTCTCTGAGGGTCCGGTGCCTCTCCCAAAAGCCTGAAGTGTTCCACAGAAAACTGTGCTGTAGTGGAAGTTGCAATGCAAGCTGCCTTTCTCCTTGAGATACGGTGACTTAAGCTATGAGGTCCTAGAAGGACTTGTAAGCAGAGAGTTTTTCTCAGTACAGCTCAGACTAGGGCAACGAGGACGACTTCCGCGGCATGCCTGACTTTCTAGAACCGTGTTCATGAAACCTTTCGGTAGCTGGGGATATCTAGCTCCCCGAGTAAAGCGTGCAGCGTGTTACCCTTCACTCGGCCTACCCAGGGGCATCCTGACGGGCCTACGGGTCTGACTGTGGCCCAGCAAGCCCAGGGAAGCCTTGGAGTACTCAGTGTCTTTGTATGGAAACGAGTGCTGCCGCGAGGCATTTAGGAGTCCTGAAAACCTTACTAGCGTTCATCTAACGCAGGAGAACTTCTAAGGCCTCATGGAAACTGTTGCACGCCTACCCCGCTACTTGGCATATCAGGGCCCACCTTGGAAGTGAGAGCTCCCTTTGAGTTTCCCTTTAGCTATAAAACAGGACAGGATGCGCTCTGACTCGGAAACTAAAATACCCTGTCTCTTCGTGTAACCTCTTTTTCCTCTAACAGTCATGCCTGCAATGAGTATAAGCCTGACAACAACAGGGTTTTTAAGGGAGCTTCAAGGCGCAGAAGAGGAGCTTTCAAGGTGGGAAAACAAGGCCAGTCCCATCAGGCACCATCTCCAGGTTGACACGCAGCGTAAGTGTCTCTGGCTTCTGGCAGGTCCAAAGAGACCTAGCTACCTCCCTGGCTCTTCCCTCATTCAACTTTTCTACACAGGGTGCTCTGCGTGTAGTGAAATGCCTAGACGAAAGAGTGCCCTAGGTCTCCTAGGGTCCTGTGCCTCTCCCAAAAGCCTGAAGTGTTCCACAGAAAACAGTGTTGTAGTGGAAGTTGCAATGCAATCTGCCTTTAATCTTGAGATACGGTGACTTGTTATGAGGTCCTAGAAGGACTTGTAAGCAGAGAGTTTTTCTCAGTACAGCTGAGACTAGGGTCACGAGGACGATTTCCATGGTATGCTGGATTTTCTAGAACTGTGTTCATGAAACCTTTCTGTAGCTGGGGATACCTAGCTCCCCGAATGAAGCGTGCAGTGTGTTACCCTTTACTCCGCCTACCCATGGGCACCCTGACAGGCCTACGGGTCTGACTGTGGCCCAGCAAGCCCAGGGAAGCCTTGGAGTACTCAGTGTCCTTGTACGGAAACGAGTGCTGCCGCGAGGGCTCTACGAGTCCTGAAAAGCTTACTAGCGTTCAACTAAAGCAGAAGAGCGACTAAGGCCTCATGGAAGCTGCTGCACGCCTACTCCACTGCATGGCGTATCAGGGCCCTCCTTCGAAGCTAGGCCTCACTTTGAGTTTCCCTTTAGCTAGAGAACAGGACAGGATGAGCTCTGAATCAGAAACTGGAATACGTGTTTCTTCGTGAAACCTCTTTTTCCCTCTCACAGCCATGCCTGTCGTGAGTATAAGCCCGACACCAACAGTGTTTTTCAGTTAGCTTCTAGGCGCATAAAAGGAGCTTTCATGATGGGACAGCAAGGCTAGCCCCATCAGGTCCTGTTTCCAGATTGACACACAGCATAAGTAGCTGTGGTTTCTAAGAGGTCAAAAGAGACCTGGCTACCTACTTGGCTCTGCCCAGAATCAATATTTCTGCACAGGGTGTTGTACGTGTAGTGAAGTGCCTAGACAATAGACTGCCCTAGGTCTCTAAGAGCCCTGTGCATGTCCCAAAGCCTGAAGTGTTACACAGAACACTGTGCCGTAGTGGAAGTTGGAATGCAAGCCGTCTTTCTCCTTGAGATACGGTGACTTCAGGTACGAGGTCCTCGAAGGACTTCAAAGCAGAGAGTTTTACTCAGTACAGCTCAGAATCGGCCGATGAGGCAGACTTCCATGGTTTGCTGGCCTTGCTAGAACCGTGTTCCTGAGGCTGATGGTGAGCTGAGGAAATCTAGCTTTCCCAAGAAAGAGTGCAGTTTGTTATCTTTCACTCGGCCTAAAAAGGGGCACACTGAAGGGCCTACGGGTCTGAGTGTGGCCCAGCAAGCCCAGGGGAGTCCTGGGGTACTCAGAGTTCTTGTACGCAAATGGGTACTGACACGAGTGGGCCTGGAGTCCTGAGAAGAGTAGTACCTTTAAACTAATGCAGGACTGCGACTAAGGCCTCAAGGAAAATGCTGCACAACTACCCTTCTGGAGGGCAAATCAGAGCCTTAGGTCGAGGGTAGGGCGCACGTTGAGATTCCCCTTAGCTCTAGTGCAGGGCAGGATATGCTCCCCACCAGGGCCTGGAAGCACCCTCTTTCTTTGGAGAAAACTCATTTTCTTCCAGAGCCATGCCTGGAGTGAGGACAAGTCCGACAACCACAGTGTTTTTCAGGTAGCTTCAAGGCCGCATGAATGGAGCTTTCAAGACGGGAAAACAAGGCTTGTCTCCTAAGGCCGCCATTTCCAGGCTGACACGCAGAAGAAGCATCTGTGGTTTCTAGCAGGTCAAAAGAGACCTAGCTCCTCACTGGGTCCTTGGAGAATCAACTTTTCTCTGCAGGGTGTTCTGCGTGTAGCGAACTGCCTAAATGAAAGAATTCCCTAGGTGTCCTGGGCTCCTGGGCATCTTCCAAAAGCCTGCGGCGTTACACCAGAAAGTGTGCTCTAGTTGCACTTGGACCACAAGCCGACTCTCTCCTAGAGGTTGGTTGACTTCAGCTAGGAGCTGGTAGAAGGAACTGTAAGCAAAGAGTTTTCCTCAGTACAGCTCGGACTACTGTAAGCAGGCAGACTGGCATGGCATGCTGCACCTACTACAACCGTGTTCCTGAGGCTGTTGGTGAGCTGAGGAAATCGAGCTCCCCCGAGGGAGCGTGCATCATGCTGCCCTTCACTCGGCACAGACACGGGCACTCCGAAGGGCCTACGTGTCTGAATGTTGATCTTCAACTCAGGGGAGCCTGGGGGTTACTCAGTGTCTTTGTACGGAAACGGGTGCAGACGCAAGGGAGCAGGAGTCCTGAGAAGATTAGTACCGTGAAACTAATGCAGAAGTGCGACTAAGGCCTCATGGAAGCTGCGCACTCCTACCCTGCTGCATGGCATATCAGGGCCCTCCTTCGAAGTTGGGCCTCACGTTGAGATTCCCTTTAGCTATAGAACAGGACAGGATGAGCTCTGACCGAGAAACTGGGATACCCTGTTTCTTCGTGAAACCTTTTTTTCCCTCTCACAGCCATGCCTGCCGTGAGTATAAGGCTGACAACCACAGTGTTTTTAAGGGATCTTCAAGGCGCATAAGAGGAGCTTTCAAGGTGGGAAAACAAGGCCAGTCCCATCAGGCACCATCTCCAGGATGACACTCAGAGTAAGTGTCTCAGGGTACTGGCAGGTCAAAAGAGACCTAGCTAGCTCCCTGGCTCTTCCCTGATTCAACTTTTCTACACAGGGTGTTCTGCGTGTAGTGAACTGCCTAGACGAAAGAGGGCCCTAGGTCTCTGAGGGTCCGGTGCCTCTCCCAAAAGCCTGAAGTGTTCCACAGAAAACTGTGCTGTAGTGGAAGTTGCAATGCAAGCTGCCTTTCTCCTTGAGATACGGTGACTTAAGCTATGAGGTCCTAGAAGGACTTGTAAGCAGAGAGTTTTTCTCAGTACAGCTCAGACTAGGGCAACGAGGACGACTTCCGCGGCATGCCTGACTTTCTAGAACCGTGTTCATGAAACCTTTCGGTAGCTGGGGATATCTAGCTCCCCGAGTAAAGCGTGCAGCGTGTTACCCTTCACTCGGCCTACCCAGGGGCATCCTGACGGGCCTACGGGTCTGACTGTGGCCCAGCAAGCCCAGGGAAGCCTTGGAGTACTCAGTGTCTTTGTATGGAAACGAGTGCTGCCGCGAGGCATTTAGGAGTCCTGAAAACCTTACTAGCGTTCATCTAACGCAGGAGAACTTCTAAGGCCTCATGGAAACTGTTGCACGCCTACCCCGCTACTTGGCATATCAGGGCCCACCTTGGAAGTGAGAGCTCCCTTTGAGTTTCCCTTTAGCTATAAAACAGGACAGGATGCGCTCTGACTCGGAAACTAAAATACCCTGTCTCTTCGTGTAACCTCTTTTTCCTCTAACAGTCATGCCTGCAATGAGTATAAGCCTGACAACAACAGGGTTTTTAAGGGAGCTTCAAGGCGCAGAAGAGGAGCTTTCAAGGTGGGAAAACAAGGCCAGTCCCATCAGGCACCATCTCCAGGTTGACACGCAGCGTAAGTGTCTCTGGCTTCTGGCAGGTCCAAAGAGACCTAGCTACCTCCCTGGCTCTTCCCTCATTCAACTTTTCTACACAGGGTGCTCTGCGTGTAGTGAAATGCCTAGACGAAAGAGTGCCCTAGGTCTCCTAGGGTCCTGTGCCTCTCCCAAAAGCCTGAAGTGTTCCACAGAAAACAGTGTTGTAGTGGAAGTTGCAATGCAATCTGCCTTTAATCTTGAGATACGGTGACTTGTTATGAGGTCCTAGAAGGACTTGTAAGCAGAGAGTTTTTCTCAGTACAGCTGAGACTAGGGTCACGAGGACGATTTCCATGGTATGCTGGATTTTCTAGAACTGTGTTCATGAAACCTTTCTGTAGCTGGGGATACCTAGCTCCCCGAATGAAGCGTGCAGTGTGTTACCCTTTACTCCGCCTACCCATGGGCACCCTGACAGGCCTACGGGTCTGACTGTGGCCCAGCAAGCCCAGGGAAGCCTTGGAGTACTCAGTGTCCTTGTACGGAAACGAGTGCTGCCGCGAGGGCTCTACGAGTCCTGAAAAGCTTACTAGCGTTCAACTAAAGCAGAAGAGCGACTAAGGCCTCATGGAAGCTGCTGCACGCCTACTCCACTGCATGGCGTATCAGGGCCCTCCTTCGAAGCTAGGCCTCACTTTGAGTTTCCCTTTAGCTAGAGAACAGGACAGGATGAGCTCTGAATCAGAAACTGGAATACGTGTTTCTTCGTGAAACCTCTTTTTCCCTCTCACAGCCATGCCTGTCGTGAGTATAAGCCCGACACCAACAGTGTTTTTCAGTTAGCTTCTAGGCGCATAAAAGGAGCTTTCATGATGGGACAGCAAGGCTAGCCCCATCAGGTCCTGTTTCCAGATTGACACACAGCATAAGTAGCTGTGGTTTCTAAGAGGTCAAAAGAGACCTGGCTACCTACTTGGCTCTGCCCAGAATCAATATTTCTGCACAGGGTGTTGTACGTGTAGTGAAGTGCCTAGACAATAGACTGCCCTAGGTCTCTAAGAGCCCTGTGCATGTCCCAAAGCCTGAAGTGTTACACAGAACACTGTGCCGTAGTGGAAGTTGGAATGCAAGCCGTCTTTCTCCTTGAGATACGGTGACTTCAGGTACGAGGTCCTCGAAGGACTTCAAAGCAGAGAGTTTTACTCAGTACAGCTCAGAATCGGCCGATGAGGCAGACTTCCATGGTTTGCTGGCCTTGCTAGAACCGTGTTCCTGAGGCTGATGGTGAGCTGAGGAAATCTAGCTTTCCCAAGAAAGAGTGCAGTTTGTTATCTTTCACTCGGCCTAAAAAGGGGCACACTGAAGGGCCTACGGGTCTGAGTGTGGCCCAGCAAGCCCAGGGGAGTCCTGGGGTACTCAGAGTTCTTGTACGCAAATGGGTACTGACACGAGTGGGCCTGGAGTCCTGAGAAGAGTAGTACCTTTAAACTAATGCAGGACTGCGACTAAGGCCTCAAGGAAAATGCTGCACAACTACCCTTCTGGAGGGCAAATCAGAGCCTTAGGTCGAGGGTAGGGCGCACGTTGAGATTCCCCTTAGCTCTAGTGCAGGGCAGGATATGCTCCCCACCAGGGCCTGGAAGCACCCTCTTTCTTTGGAGAAAACTCATTTTCTTCCAGAGCCATGCCTGGAGTGAGGACAAGTCCGACAACCACAGTGTTTTTCAGGTAGCTTCAAGGCCGCATGAATGGAGCTTTCAAGACGGGAAAACAAGGCTTGTCTCCTAAGGCCGCCATTTCCAGGCTGACACGCAGAAGAAGCATCTGTGGTTTCTAGCAGGTCAAAAGAGACCTAGCTCCTCACTGGGTCCTTGGAGAATCAACTTTTCTCTGCAGGGTGTTCTGCGTGTAGCGAACTGCCTAAATGAAAGAATTCCCTAGGTGTCCTGGGCTCCTGGGCATCTTCCAAAAGCCTGCGGCGTTACACCAGAAAGTGTGCTCTAGTTGCACTTGGACCACAAGCCGACTCTCTCCTAGAGGTTGGTTGACTTCAGCTAGGAGCTGGTAGAAGGAACTGTAAGCAAAGAGTTTTCCTCAGTACAGCTCGGACTACTGTAAGCAGGCAGACTGGCATGGCATGCTGCACCTACTACAACCGTGTTCCTGAGGCTGTTGGTGAGCTGAGGAAATCGAGCTCCCCCGAGGGAGCGTGCATCATGCTGCCCTTCACTCGGCACAGACACGGGCACTCCGAAGGGCCTACGTGTCTGAATGTTGATCTTCAACTCAGGGGAGCCTGGGGGTTACTCAGTGTCTTTGTACGGAAACGGGTGCAGACGCAAGGGAGCAGGAGTCCTGAGAAGATTAGTACCGTGAAACTAATGCAGAAGTGCGACTAAGGCCTCATGGAAGCTGCGCACTCCTACCCTGCTGCATGGCATATCAGGGCCCTCCTTCGAAGTTAGGCCTCACGTTGAGATTCCCTTTAGCTATAGAACAGGACAGGATGAGCTCTGACCGAGAAACTGGGATACCCTGTTTCTTCGTGAAACCTTTTTTTCCCTCTCACAGCCATGCCTGCCGTGAGTATAAGGCTGACAACCACAGTGTTTTTAAGGGATCTTCAAGGCGCATAAGAGGAGCTTTCAAGGTGGGAAAACAAGGCCAGTCCCATCAGGCACCATCTCCAGGATGACACTCAGAGTAAGTGTCTCAGGGTACTGGCAGGTCAAAAGAGACCTAGCTAGCTCCCTGGCTCTTCCCTGATTCAACTTTTCTACACAGGGTGTTCTGCGTGTAGTGAACTGCCTAGACGAAAGAGGGCCCTAGGTCTCTGAGGGTCCGGTGCCTCTCCCAAAAGCCTGAAGTGTTCCACAGAAAACTGTGCTGTAGTGGAAGTTGCAATGCAAGCTGCCTTTCTCCTTGAGATACGGTGACTTAAGCTATGAGGTCCTAGAAGGACTTGTAAGCAGAGAGTTTTTCTCAGTACAGCTCAGACTAGGGCAACGAGGACGACTTCCACGGCATGCCTGACTTTCTAGAACCGTGTTCATGAAACCTTTCGGTAGTTGGGGATATCTAGCTCCCCGAGTAAAGCGTGCAGCGTGTTACCCTTCACTCGGCCTACCCAGGGGCATCCTGACGGGCCTACGGGTCTGACTGTGGCCCAGCAAGCCCAGGGAAGCCTTGGAGTACTCAGTGTCTTTGTATGGAAACGAGTGCTGCCGCGAGGCATTTAGGAGTCCTGAAAACCTTACTAGCGTTCATCTAACGCAGGAGAACTTCTAAGGCCTCATGGAAACTGTTGCACGCCTACCCCGCTACTTGGCATATCAGGGCCCACCTTGGAAGTGAGAGCTCCCTTTGAGTTTCCCTTTAGCTATAAAACAGGACAGGATGCGCTCTGACTCGGAAACTAAAATACCCTGTCTCTTCGTGTAACCTCTTTTTCCTCTAACAGTCATGCCTGCAATGAGTATAAGCCTGACAACAACAGGGTTTTTAAGGGAGCTTCAAGGCGCAGAAGAGGAGCTTTCAAGGTGGGAAAACAAGGCCAGTCCCATCAGGCACCATCTCCAGGTTGACACGCAGCGTAAGTGTCTCTGGCTTCTGGCAGGTCCAAAGAGACCTAGCTACCTCCCTGGCTCTTCCCTCATTCAACTTTTCTACACAGGGTGCTCTGCGTGTAGTGAAATGCCTAGACGAAAGAGTGCCCTAGGTCTCCTAGGGTCCTGTGCCTCTCCCAAAAGCCTGAATTGTTCCACAGAAAACAGTGTTGTAGTGGAAGTTGCAATGCAATCTGCCTTTAATCTTGAGATACGGTGACTTGTTATGAGGTCCTAGAAGGACTTGTAAGCAGAGAGTTTTTCTCAGTACAGCTGAGACTAGGGTCACGAGGACGATTTCCATGGTATGCTGGATTTTCTAGAACTGTGTTCATGAAACCTTTCTGTAGCTGGGGATACCTAGCTCCCCGAATGAAGCGTGCAGTGTGTTACCCTTTACTCCGCCTACCCATGGGCACCCTGACAGGCCTACGGGTCTGACTGTGGCCCAGCAAGCCCAGGGAAGCCTTGGAGTACTCAGTGTCCTTGTACGGAAACGAGTGCTGCCGCGAGGGCTCTACGAGTCCTGAAAAGCTTACTAGCGTTCAACTAAAGCAGAAGAGCGACTAAGGCCTCATGGAAGCTGCTGCACGCCTACTCCACTGCATGGCGTATCAGGGCCCTCCTTCGAAGCTAGGCCTCACTTTGAGTTTCCCTTTAGCTAGAGAACAGGACAGGATGAGCTCTGAATCAGAAACTGGAATACGTGTTTCTTCGTGAAACCTCTTTTTCCCTCTCACAGCCATGCCTGTCGTGAGTATAAGCCCGACACCAACAGTGTTTTTCAGTTAGCTTCTAGGCGCATAAAAGGAGCTTTCATGATGGGACAGCAAGGCTAGCCCCATCAGGTCCTGTTTCCAGATTGACACACAGCATAAGTAGCTGTGGTTTCTAAGAGGTCAAAAGAGACCTGGCTACCTACTTGGCTCTGCCCAGAATCAATATTTCTGCACAGGGTGTTGTACGTGTAGTGAAGTGCCTAGACAATAGACTGCCCTAGGTCTCTAAGAGCCCTGTGCATGTCCCAAAGCCTGAAGTGTTACACAGAACACTGTGCCGTAGTGGAAGTTGGAATGCAAGCCGTCTTTCTCCTTGAGATACGGTGACTTCAGGTACGAGGTCCTCGAAGGACTTCAAAGCAGAGAGTTTTACTCAGTACAGCTCAGAATCGGCCGATGAGGCAGACTTCCATGGTTTGCTGGCCTTGCTAGAACCGTGTTCCTGAGGCTGATGGTGAGCTGAGGAAATCTAGCTTTCCCAAGAAAGAGTGCAGTTTGTTATCTTTCACTCGGCCTAAAAAGGGGCACACTGAAGGGCCTACGGGTCTGAGTGTGGCCCAGCAAGCCCAGGGGAGTCCTGGGGTACTCAGAGTTCTTGTACGCAAATGGGTACTGACACGAGTGGGCCTGGAGTCCTGAGAAGAGTAGTACCTTTAAACTAATGCAGGACTGCGACTAAGGCCTCAAGGAAAATGCTGCACAACTACCCTTCTGGAGGGCAAATCAGAGCCTTAGGTCGAGGGTAGGGCGCACGTTGAGATTCCCCTTAGCTCTAGTGCAGGGCAGGATATGCTCCCCACCAGGGCCTGGAAGCACCCTCTTTCTTTGGAGAAAACTCATTTTCTTCCAGAGCCATGCCTGGAGTGAGGACAAGTCCGACAACCACAGTGTTTTTCAGGTAGCTTCAAGGCCGCATGAATGGAGCTTTCAAGACGGGAAAACAAGGCTTGTCTCCTAAGGCCGCCATTTCCAGGCTGACACGCAGAAGAAGCATCTGTGGTTTCTAGCAGGTCAAGAGAGACCTAGCTCCTCACTGGGTCCTTGGAGAATCAACTTTTCTCTGCAGGGTGTTCTGCGTGTAGCGAACTGCCTAAATGAAAGAATTCCCTAGGTGTCCTGGGCTCCTGGGCATCTTCCAAAAGCCTGCGGCGTTACACCAGAAAGTGTGCTCTAGTTGCACTTGGACCACAAGCCGACTCTCTCCTAGAGGTTGGTTGACTTCAGCTAGGAGCTGGTAGAAGGAACTGTAAGCAAAGAGTTTTCCTCAGTACAGCTCGGACTACTGTAAGCAGGCAGACTGGCATGGCATGCTGCACCTACTACAACCGTGTTCCTGAGGCTGTTGGTGAGCTGAGGAAATCGAGCTCCCCCGAGGGAGCGTGCATCATGCTGCCCTTCACTCGGCACAGACACGGGCACTCCGAAGGGCCTACGTGTCTGAATGTTGATCTTCAACTCAGGGGAGCCTGGGGGTTACTCAGTGTCTTTGTACGGAAACGGGTGCAGACGCAAGGGAGCAGGAGTCCTGAGAAGATTAGTACCGTGAAACTAATGCAGAAGTGCGACTAAGGCCTCATGGAAGCTGCGCACTCCTACCCTGCTGCATGGCATATCAGGGCCCTCCTTCGAAGTTAGGCCTCACGTTGAGATTCCCTTTAGCTATAGAACAGGACAGGATGAGCTCTGACCGAGAAACTGGGATACCCTGTTTCTTCGTGAAACCTTTTTTTCCCTCTCACAGCCATGCCTGCCGTGAGTATAAGGCTGACAACCACAGTGTTTTTAAGGGATCTTCAAGGCGCATAAGAGGAGCTTTCAAGGTGGGAAAACAAGGCCAGTCCCATCAGGCACCATCTCCAGGATGACACTCAGAGTAAGTGTCTCAGGGTACTGGCAGGTCAAAAGAGACCTAGCTAGCTCCCTGGCTCTTCCCTGATTCAACTTTTCTACACAGGGTGTTCTGCGTGTAGTGAACTGCCTAGACGAAAGAGGGCCCTAGGTCTCTGAGGGTCCGGTGCCTCTCCCAAAAGCCTGAAGTGTTCCACAGAAAACTGTGCTGTAGTGGAAGTTGCAATGCAAGCTGCCTTTCTCCTTGAGATACGGTGACTTAAGCTATGAGGTCCTAGAAGGACTTGTAAGCAGAGAGTTTTTCTCAGTACAGCTCAGACTAGGGCAACGAGGACGACTTCCACGGCATGCCTGACTTTCTAGAACCGTGTTCATGAAACCTTTCGGTAGTTGGGGATATCTAGCTCCCCGAGTAAAGCGTGCAGCGTGTTACCCTTCACTCGGCCTACCCAGGGGCATCCTGACGGGCCTACGGGTCTGACTGTGGCCCAGCAAGCCCAGGGAAGCCTTGGAGTACTCAGTGTCTTTGTATGGAAACGAGTGCTGCCGCGAGGCATTTAGGAGTCCTGAAAACCTTACTAGCGTTCATCTAACGCAGGAGAACTTCTAAGGCCTCATGGAAACTGTTGCACGCCTACCCCGCTACTTGGCATATCAGGGCCCACCTTGGAAGTGAGAGCTCCCTTTGAGTTTCCCTTTAGCTATAAAACAGGACAGGATGCGCTCTGACTCGGAAACTAAAATACCCTGTCTCTTCGTGTAACCTCTTTTTCCTCTAACAGTCATGCCTGCAATGAGTATAAGCCTGACAACAACAGGGTTTTTAAGGGAGCTTCAAGGCGCAGAAGAGGAGCTTTCAAGGTGGGAAAACAAGGCCAGTCCCATCAGGCACCATCTCCAGGTTGACACGCAGCGTAAGTGTCTCTGGCTTCTGGCAGGTCCAAAGAGACCTAGCTACCTCCCTGGCTCTTCCCTCATTCAACTTTTCTACACAGGGTGCTCTGCGTGTAGTGAAATGCCTAGACGAAAGAGTGCCCTAGGTCTCCTAGGGTCCTGTGCCTCTCCCAAAAGCCTGAATTGTTCCACAGAAAACAGTGTTGTAGTGGAAGTTGCAATGCAATCTGCCTTTAATCTTGAGATACGGTGACTTGTTATGAGGTCCTAGAAGGACTTGTAAGCAGAGAGTTTTTCTCAGTACAGCTGAGACTAGGGTCACGAGGACGATTTCCATGGTATGCTGGATTTTCTAGAACTGTGTTCATGAAACCTTTCTGTAGCTGGGGATACCTAGCTCCCCGAATGAAGCGTGCAGTGTGTTACCCTTTACTCCGCCTACCCATGGGCACCCTGACAGGCCTACGGGTCTGACTGTGGCCCAGCAAGCCCAGGGAAGCCTTGGAGTACTCAGTGTCCTTGTACGGAAACGAGTGCTGCCGCGAGGGCTCTACGAGTCCTGAAAAGCTTACTAGCGTTCAACTAAAGCAGAAGAGCGACTAAGGCCTCATGGAAGCTGCTGCACGCCTACTCCACTGCATGGCGTATCAGGGCCCTCCTTCGAAGCTAGGCCTCACTTTGAGTTTCCCTTTAGCTAGAGAACAGGACAGGATGAGCTCTGAATCAGAAACTGGAATACGTGTTTCTTCGTGAAACCTCTTTTTCCCTCTCACAGCCATGCCTGTCGTGAGTATAAGCCCGACACCAACAGTGTTTTTCAGTTAGCTTCTAGGCGCATAAAAGGAGCTTTCATGATGGGACAGCAAGGCTAGCCCCATCAGGTCCTGTTTCCAGATTGACACACAGCATAAGTAGCTGTGGTTTCTAAGAGGTCAAAAGAGACCTGGCTACCTACTTGGCTCTGCCCAGAATCAATATTTCTGCACAGGGTGTTGTACGTGTAGTGAAGTGCCTAGACAATAGACTGCCCTAGGTCTCTAAGAGCCCTGTGCATGTCCCAAAGCCTGAAGTGTTACACAGAACACTGTGCCGTAGTGGAAGTTGGAATGCAAGCCGTCTTTCTCCTTGAGATACGGTGACTTCAGGTACGAGGTCCTCGAAGGACTTCAAAGCAGAGAGTTTTACTCAGTACAGCTCAGAATCGGCCGATGAGGCAGACTTCCATGGTTTGCTGGCCTTGCTAGAACCGTGTTCCTGAGGCTGATGGTGAGCTGAGGAAATCTAGCTTTCCCAAGAAAGAGTGCAGTTTGTTATCTTTCACTCGGCCTAAAAAGGGGCACACTGAAGGGCCTACGGGTCTGAGTGTGGCCCAGCAAGCCCAGGGGAGTCCTGGGGTACTCAGAGTTCTTGTACGCAAATGGGTACTGACACGAGTGGGCCTGGAGTCCTGAGAAGAGTAGTACCTTTAAACTAATGCAGGACTGCGACTAAGGCCTCAAGGAAAATGCTGCACAACTACCCTTCTGGAGGGCAAATCAGAGCCTTAGGTCGAGGGTAGGGCGCACGTTGAGATTCCCCTTAGCTCTAGTGCAGGGCAGGATATGCTCCCCACCAGGGCCTGGAAGCACCCTCTTTCTTTGGAGAAAACTCATTTTCTTCCAGAGCCATGCCTGGAGTGAGGACAAGTCCGACAACCACAGTGTTTTTCAGGTAGCTTCAAGGCCGCATGAATGGAGCTTTCAAGACGGGAAAACAAGGCTTGTCTCCTAAGGCCGCCATTTCCAGGCTGACACGCAGAAGAAGCATCTGTGGTTTCTAGCAGGTCAAGAGAGACCTAGCTCCTCACTGGGTCCTTGGAGAATCAACTTTTCTCTGCAGGGTGTTCTGCGTGTAGCGAACTGCCTAAATGAAAGAATTCCCTAGGTGTCCTGGGCTCCTGGGCATCTTCCAAAAGCCTGCGGCGTTACACCAGAAAGTGTGCTCTAGTTGCACTTGGACCACAAGCCGACTCTCTCCTAGAGGTTGGTTGACTTCAGCTAGGAGCTGGTAGAAGGAACTGTAAGCAAAGAGTTTTCCTCAGTACAGCTCGGACTACTGTAAGCAGGCAGACTGGCATGGCATGCTGCACCTACTACAACCGTGTTCCTGAGGCTGTTGGTGAGCTGAGGAAATCGAGCTCCCCCGAGGGAGCGTGCATCATGCTGCCCTTCACTCGGCACAGACACGGGCACTCCGAAGGGCCTACGTGTCTGAATGTTGATCTTCAACTCAGGGGAGCCTGGGGGTTACTCAGTGTCTTTGTACGGAAACGGGTGCAGACGCAAGGGAGCAGGAGTCCTGAGAAGATTAGTACCGTGAAACTAATGCAGAAGTGCGACTAAGGCCTCATGGAAGCTGCGCACTCCTACCCTGCTGCATGGCATATCAGGGCCCTCCTTCGAAGTTAGGCCTCACGTTGAGATTCCCTTTAGCTATAGAACAGGACAGGATGAGCTCTGACCGAGAAACTGGGATACCCTGTTTCTTCGTGAAACCTTTTTTTCCCTCTCACAGCCATGCCTGCCGTGAGTATAAGGCTGACAACCACAGTGTTTTTAAGGGATCTTCAAGGCGCATAAGAGGAGCTTTCAAGGTGGGAAAACAAGGCCAGTCCCATCAGGCACCATCTCCAGGATGACACTCAGAGTAAGTGTCTCAGGGTACTGGCAGGTCAAAAGAGACCTAGCTAGCTCCCTGGCTCTTCCCTGATTCAACTTTTCTACACAGGGTGTTCTGCGTGTAGTGAACTGCCTAGACGAAAGAGGGCCCTAGGTCTCTGAGGGTCCGGTGCCTCTCCCAAAAGCCTGAAGTGTTCCACAGAAAACTGTGCTGTAGTGGAAGTTGCAATGCAAGCTGCCTTTCTCCTTGAGATACGGTGACTTAAGCTATGAGGTCCTAGAAGGACTTGTAAGCAGAGAGTTTTTCTCAGTACAGCTCAGACTAGGGCAACGAGGACGACTTCCACGGCATGCCTGACTTTCTAGAACCGTGTTCATGAAACCTTTCGGTAGTTGGGGATATCTAGCTCCCCGAGTAAAGCGTGCAGCGTGTTACCCTTCACTCGGCCTACCCAGGGGCATCCTGACGGGCCTACGGGTCTGACTGTGGCCCAGCAAGCCCAGGGAAGCCTTGGAGTACTCAGTGTCTTTGTATGGAAACGAGTGCTGCCGCGAGGCATTTAGGAGTCCTGAAAACCTTACTAGCGTTCATCTAACGCAGGAGAACTTCTAAGGCCTCATGGAAACTGTTGCACGCCTACCCCGCTACTTGGCATATCAGGGCCCACCTTGGAAGTGAGAGCTCCCTTTGAGTTTCCCTTTAGCTATAAAACAGGACAGGATGCGCTCTGACTCGGAAACTAAAATACCCTGTCTCTTCGTGTAACCTCTTTTTCCTCTAACAGTCATGCCTGCAATGAGTATAAGCCTGACAACAACAGGGTTTTTAAGGGAGCTTCAAGGCGCAGAAGAGGAGCTTTCAAGGTGGGAAAACAAGGCCAGTCCCATCAGGCACCATCTCCAGGTTGACACGCAGCGTAAGTGTCTCTGGCTTCTGGCAGGTCCAAAGAGACCTAGCTACCTCCCTGGCTCTTCCCTCATTCAACTTTTCTACACAGGGTGCTCTGCGTGTAGTGAAATGCCTAGACGAAAGAGTGCCCTAGGTCTCCTAGGGTCCTGTGCCTCTCCCAAAAGCCTGAAGTGTTCCACAGAAAACAGTGTTGTAGTGGAAGTTGCAATGCAATCTGCCTTTAATCTTGAGATACGGTGACTTGTTATGAGGTCCTAGAAGGACTTGTAAGCAGAGAGTTTTTCTCAGTACAGCTGAGACTAGGGTCACGAGGACGATTTCCATGGTATGCTGGATTTTCTAGAACTGTGTTCATGAAACCTTTCTGTAGCTGGGGATACCTAGCTCCCCGAATGAAGCGTGCAGTGTGTTACCCTTTACTCCGCCTACCCATGGGCACCCTGACAGGCCTACGGGTCTGACTGTGGCCCAGCAAGCCCAGGGAAGCCTTGGAGTACTCAGTGTCCTTGTACGGAAACGAGTGCTGCCGCGAGGGCTCTACGAGTCCTGAAAAGCTTACTAGCGTTCAACTAAAGCAGAAGAGCGACTAAGGCCTCATGGAAGCCTTTGCACGCCTACTCCACTGCATGGCGTATCAGGGCCCTCCTTCGAAGCTAGGCCTCACTTTGAGTTTCCCTTTAGCTAGAGAACAGGACAGGATGAGCTCTGAATCAGAAACTGGAATACGTGTTTCTTCGTGAAACCTCTTTTTCCCTCTCACAGCCATGCCTGTCGTGAGTATAAGCCCGACACCAACAGTGTTTTTCAGTTAGCTTCTAGGCGCATAAAAGGAGCTTTCATGATGGGACAGCAAGGCTAGCCCCATCAGGTCCTGTTTCCAGATTGACACACAGCATAAGTAGCTGTGGTTTCTAAGAGGTCAAAAGAGACCTGGCTACCTACTTGGCTCTGCCCAGAATCAATATTTCTGCACAGGGTGTTGTACGTGTAGTGAAGTGCCTAGACAATAGACTGCCCTAGGTCTCTAAGAGCCCTGTGCATGTCCCAAAGCCTGAAGTGTTACACAGAACACTGTGCCGTAGTGGAAGTTGGAATGCAAGCCGTCTTTCTCCTTGAGATACGGTGACTTCAGGTACGAGGTCCTCGAAGGACTTCAAAGCAGAGAGTTTTACTCAGTACAGCTCAGAATCGGCCGATGAGGCAGACTTCCATGGTTTGCTGGCCTTGCTAGAACCGTGTTCCTGAGGCTGATGGTGAGCTGAGGAAATCTAGCTTTCCCAAGAAAGAGTGCAGTTTGTTATCTTTCACTCGGCCTAAAAAAGGGGCACACTGAAGGGCCTACGGGTCTGAGTGTGGCCCAGCAAGCCCAGGGGAGTCCTGGGGTACTCAGAGTTCTTGTACGCAAATGGGTACTGACACGAGTGGGCCTGGAGTCCTGAGAAGAGTAGTACCTTTAAACTAATGCAGGACTGCGACTAAGGCCTCAAGGAAAATGCTGCACAACTACCCTTCTGGAGGGCAAATCAGAGCCTTAGGTCGAGGGTAGGGCGCACGTTGAGATTCCCCTTAGCTCTAGTGCAGGGCAGGATATGCTCCCCACCAGGGCCTGGAAGCACCCTCTTTCTTTGGAGAAAACTCATTTTCTTCCAGAGCCATGCCTGGAGTGAGGACAAGTCCGACAACCACAGTGTTTTTCAGGTAGCTTCAAGGCCGCATGAATGGAGCTTTCAAGACGGGAAAACAAGGCTTGTCTCCTAAGGCCGCCATTTCCAGGCTGACACGCAGAAGAAGCATCTGTGGTTTCTAGCAGGTCAAGAGAGACCTAGCTCCTCACTGGGTCCTTGGAGAATCAACTTTTCTCTGCAGGGTGTTCTGCGTGTAGCGAACTGCCTAAATGAAAGAATTCCCTAGGTGTCCTGGGCTCCTGGGCATCTTCCAAAAGCCTGCGGCGTTACACCAGAAAGTGTGCTCTAGTTGCACTTGGACCACAAGCCGACTCTCTCCTAGAGGTTGGTGACTTCAGCTAGGAGCTGTAGAAGGAACTGTAAGCAAAGAGTTTTCCTCAGTACAGCTCGGACTACTGTAAGCAGGCAGACTGGCATGGCATGCTGCACCTACTACAACCGTGTTCCTGAGGCTGTTGGTGAGCTGAGGAAATCGAGCTCCCCCGAGGAGCGTGCATCATGCTGCCCTTCACTCGGCACAGACACGGGCACTCCGAAGGGCCTACGTGTCTGAATGTTGATCTTCAACTCAGGGGAGCCTGGGGGTTACTCAGTGTCTTTGTACGGAAACGGGTGCAGACGCAAGGGAGCAGGAGTCCTGAGAAGATTAGTACCGTGAAACTAATGCAGAAGTGCGACTAAGGCCTCATGGAAGCTGCGCACTCCTACCCTGCTGCATGGCATATCAGGGCCCTCCTTCGAAGTTAGGCCTCACGTTGAGATTCCCTTTAGCTATAGAACAGGACAGGATGAGCTCTGACCGAGAAACTGGGATACCCTGTTTCTTCGTGAAACCTTTTTTTCCCTCTCACAGCCATGCCTGCCGTGAGTATAAGGCTGACAACCACAGTGTTTTTAAGGGATCTTCAAGGCGCATAAGAGGAGCTTTCAAGGTGGGAAAACAAGGCCAGTCCCATCAGGCACCATCTCCAGGATGACACTCAGAGTAAGTGTCTCAGGGTACTGGCAGGTCAAAAGAGACCTAGCTAGCTCCCTGGCTCTTCCCTGATTCAACTTTTCTACACAGGGTGTTCTGCGTGTAGTGAACTGCCTAGACGAAAGAGGGCCCTAGGTCTCTGAGGGTCCGGTGCCTCTCCCAAAAGCCTGAAGTGTTCCACAGAAAACTGTGCTGTAGTGGAAGTTGCAATGCAAGCTGCCTTTCTCCTTGAGATACGGTGACTTAAGCTATGAGGTCCTAGAAGGACTTGTAAGCAGAGAGTTTTTCTCAGTACAGCTCAGACTAGGGCAACGAGGACGACTTCCGCGGCATGCCTGACTTTCTAGAACCGTGTTCATGAAACCA